>NW_021680917.1:101702-120214 GCF_001412515.2 Diachasma alloeum
TTGAAAGAAATTAAAGAAATATGTGATACACCGATTGAAAAAGTGATTTTCTATGATGCTGAATGGCAGAATGGACATTGGGATTACGACAAAATTTTTTTCGAATTTCGTGAGGGTTTGCCATGATCCGGAGATTTTGATGATAATAAACCAAAATTGATTGTTGTTAACGACTTGATGCGTGAATCATCGAATGGTGCAATACTCGACTCGTTCACAAAAGGCAGTCATCACAAAAATCTCAGTGTTATGTTTATATCTCAAAATTTATTCCACCAAGGACAAGGACAGCGAGATATTTCATTGAATACAAATTATAATGTCGTATTCAAAAATCCTCGAGATCGAGGCCTTTTGAATAACTTCGAAAGGAGGCCTATAAATTTCGACAGGAGGCCTATTTTGACGCCACATCGGAGGCTCATGGATATTTGTGGCTTGATTTAAAACAGTCGACTCCTGAAAACTGCAGATTTCGTACCAACTTATTCCCTAGCGATTCCTATCAATATGTTTATATTCCACGGAAGGATTACAATATAAAAGGAGGAAGCTAATTGCAGAGTGTACCAGTCGTTCGTGTGTAATGGCAAAGACATGTCGCTCTGGAAGCGGCTGTGTTCGCAAGTTGATCGGTGAAAAGAATACTGCCTTATTACACGCGCTCATTCACGCTCTTCCTAGGTTACGACGAGCAATAATCCAACACTCTAATAACGATTTGATTCGCTGCATTTGTGAGTTTGCTCTGAATTTGCTGCACGGGAATATTCCTTTGATAACTTGCGAAAAGTCAAAATTGTGCAAACATAAAAACTTCTGAGGAAGTTGGCTGATAAAAATCAGAGTTTATCCAGCAAGAAAAAAATCACCAAGCAGAAAGGCGGCGCCTTTTACCCATATTATTAGGACTTCTTATAAGTGTACTCATCTCAGCAGTTGTATAACGATGGAACATGCACGAAAAATGATACTTGTGTCAGAAGACAGTGTGAAACGGTTCCATGACTAATCGTCACAAAAACATTTCATCACGACGATTCATCACACAACAATTCATCATAAAAGAAAATCATCACAAAACAATTCATCACAAAACAAATTCAACACAAAACAAATTCATCACAAAACAAATTCAACACGAATAAATAAAAACGCACGATATCAAAATATTTTATCATCTCATCAAATTTATTTAAACCAATTTATAAGACACTACATTATGAAATTGGTTCATTTCCATTAATAACATCATCAACCTAATCATCATCACTAATTGGTTTATCGAAACCACAGAATACAACAATACCTTACAATTTGATATTGTGGGCGATTCCACGCAGATAATCAAGAATATTAGTGTCCTCATCAAAAGAAACCACCACGTTTTTTAAACGCAAATCATAATCTCGATACTTCCTCCTTTTATTCTGAACAATTTCCCTTCCAGCATTTTGCTGCTCAACAACTCCTTCAGTCACAGACTGTTCACCTTTCAGAGCATTAATAAATTTACAATGAATGTGTATTTACCANATCTCAGCAGTTGTATAACGATGGAACATGCACGAAAAATGATACTTGTGTCAGAAGACAGTGTGGAACGGTTCCATGACTAATGGTCACAAAAACATTTCATCACGACGATTCATCACACAACAATTCATCATAAAAGAAAATCATCACAAAACAATTCATCACAAAACAAATTCAACACAAAACAAATTCATCACAAAACAAATTCAACACGAATAAATAAAAACGCACGATATCAAAATATTTTATCATCTCATCAAATTTATTTAAACCAATTTATAAGACACTACATTATGAAATTGGTTCATTTCCATTAATAACATCATCAACCTAATCATCATCACTAATTGGTTTATCGAAACCACAGAATACAACAATACCTTACAATTTGATATTGTGGGCGATTCCACGCAGATAATCAAGAATATTAGTGTCCTCATCAAAAGAAACCACCACGTTTTTTAAACGCAAATCATAATCTCGATACTTCCTCCTTTTATTCTGAACAATTTCCCTTCCAGCATTTTGCTGCTCAACAACTCCTTCAGTCACAGACTGTTCACCTTTCAGAGCATTAATAAATTTACAATGAATGTGTATTTACCATGTGTTGAATTTCCATGTGATGAATTGTTTGTTGTGATGAATTTCCATGTGATGAAATGCCTGCTGTGACGAATTGATGTGATGTGATGAAATGTCAATGTGAAATTTAGTCCTGTTACGTGTGGAACGGCTAAAAAAAAATTCTACACATGATACTCACCTTGTTTTAACTGAATTGGTTGAGGAAATTCGGCCGTTAGCTCAAACCCCTGATACTGTTACAAGCCGATTGGATGCTCAATTATTGGAAATTTTAAATTCGAAAAAACCCAAGGACGATCATGAAAAATGGAAATTGTATAATGACGTGCTGAGAAGGTATTTGTTCTATACAGAGCAGAGTAAAATAGTTGTGCAAGAAACGGAGACCCCCGACGAGACGGGGTCTGATGAACGATACCATCCAAATGCTATTGTGGCTACAGTACCTGCAGTATACCAAAGAAAAGCCTCAGGTATACTTGAATGGATTGCTGCCGTTGACACTAGTAAAAGACTCAAGTGGGATGCAAAAGGACAAGTGACTTTGGATGGGACAGCATTAACTGGTGTTAATATTGTGGATCTGATGCAAGATGTGGTCAGAGCACGAAAAACATATTCAGCTAAAGGATGGGAGCATTTTGCGATGTATCTTCAAAGTCTAAATACACCCCGGGTGTTTCTGGGGAATCCTAAATTTCATCGACCTCCACCTGCACTACCAGATATTAAACGTCGAAAAGAACCTGAAATTTCGGAGGACGAGGACTTCATAGATGAGCATCATACAGGGATAGGTGATACACCACACCCCTCTCTTGTACATCGTACGCGTAAAAACTTTAAAAAAGGACACATAAACCCTCCCTACAAAGTGGAAGACTCAGGAATATCATCATGGGTTCTATTTTAAACGAAGAAAAACAATCGGGGACGTAGTTTAGCCTGCCAGAGCCGGAGACATATACGGGGGCGAGAAATATTTTGTCAAAGCATCAAAAAGAAATACCTGAAAATTAAATAAAAAACTGGCTTAATGCCCAGAATACTTTGTAACGAGATTTTCTCGGTACGGTAAACTATTTTACCAACACGAAAACCAATGAGTCAAGAATGGTTAGAGTGAGGGCTAGAGAGGAGAGCGACATCTAACGCCAGCTGAAGAAGCTGAGCGAGAGATGAGAGTGACATCGAACGGCGGTTTAAGTGGACCACGCGTGAGGTGAATAGACCATTCAAATAATGCCAAGAGGCGTGGTTTGGGTAAAACCATGCTTCTGAACATTATAGAGAGGCTATCGATACCCTATCGCCTTATCTAGAAACTCGCCCAGCTGTGTTTGGGGGAAACGAGCCAACGTACTGACGTTCCAACTGGGTGATTCTAGGGGCGCTATCGACTTAGACTAGGGACCAACGGCTAGGTGAGAGGACTAGCGCCCCCTCGATTGCCGTCGAGCTGATTGTTGGTGGTGGGGTAACGAATGACCCACCGCGGCTGAGATGTTCAGACTAGGGGGAGAAGATTTCGAGACAGTTGGTGACAGGCACTGGAGTCGAGCGGATATAAATCGTCCGGTCCTCGATGACGGTTGTACGTGGCATTAGTCCATTATGGATTATGGGGGTCCGTTGTGAGGACAAGGTCCGGAACAGCGAGAGAATGGGACGCTTCGGCGTCCCAAACAGAAGGATCGGATTACTTTGAGGACGTGGAGTGTTTTAATTCCATGTTCTCAGGGATCCATCACTTCGGACGAAAGAAGTGGTGTTGGCGTGGATCCGTGGGCCGGGAGTTAGGCCGACTCCTGGAGGCCCGATCGCATGTACCTCCACGCCGAGTACTCTGGGTGTTGGCCCGCGATGATAGTGCTTTTATCGAGCATTGAGGTTGAGTTAGCGTGGGCACAGGTGGGTGAGAACAAGTCTCCGGATACCGGTGTCGCATGTGCCTCTCAGTGTTCAGTGCTCCGAGGAATGAGAAGGATTCGCAAGTGATGGTCGACTTCTCCAGAGTTGAGCCACTCTGGAGAGGAAAGGAATACGTCAGAGGAATGGAAACATCCTCGGCGAAAGATACATGGAGGAATAGCTCCTGGAAAATACGCTTAATCGAAGTCTCTCGGCTGAAAAGACGAAGATCGATCGAGTGAAATACTCCTAGTATAGGCATTGTTAGCTCCGCCACGAGAAATCCTCAGGGTAGACGAGTTATCCTTTGAGGCCGGTTTACCGTTGGATTTTCCGTGAAAATCCAACTGGCGCCCGACATAATTGAGCGATAGAGGAGATGCCCGAAATAGTTTGGGATATTTGCTGGTGGAGCACCGGCAAAAATTCCTTACAACTTATACATTCTACAGACCCATCAGGCGTAAATTTCCACGGTTACATTATACAGTGACAAACATTGATGATGTATGGGAGGCTGATTTGGTTGACTTGAGATCACTAAAGACATACAATGATGGTATTTCATATTTACTTGTGGTCATTGACGTTTTAAGCAAGTTTGCCTGGGTTGAACCATTGAAGGACAAGTTGGCACCGTAGTTACTCGAGACCTTTAAACGTATAATGGAACAGAGTGGCGGTCGTGTGCCTATTTGTATACAAACTGACAAGAGAAAAGAATTTATGGCTAGCAGTGTCCAAAAATTTTTTCTGATGAAAAAATGCAATTTTAAAAGCCGCAATCGGGGAACGTTTGAATCGGGCATTGAAGGAACGCATGTGGCGTTACTTTACACATAGTCGAACATATAAATATATGGATGTGTTGGAACAAATTGTCGACTCTTATAACAACTCGAGACGTTCATCAATAAAAATGGCACCCGCGGCTGTTAATATCGATAATGCTCCATACGCATGGTGTAATATACAAAATCGGTACAAGTCTGAGAAATCTCGTAAATAAACGTTTAAATACAAAGTTGGGGACTATGTGCGCATCAGTCGAGCGAAAGACATATTTGAGAAAGGATATGAGACTAATTGGAGTAAAGAAATATTCCAAATAACGAAAGCAGTCCTGAAAAAATCCTTACCAAAATACGAGCTGAAAGATTTAGCTGATGAACAAATTGAAGAATTTTTTTACGAGCCAGAGTTGGTGCTTGTCAATAACCAAACGGACAAGAATGAATTCGTAGTTGAACGTGTCATATGCTCTAAAGGAAAAGGGAAAGATAAACAAATTCTTGTTGATTGGGAGGGATCTCCTGATAAATTTGATTCGTGGATACCTGCGTCAGAGCTGCACGTCATTGGAAAAAAATGAAGAGGAACAAATTTTATATGGTACTCTCAAGCAACAGCAGCATGGACTATCATTCCGATAATACAGCATCAAAATATACAACATTGCTCCTGAAACAAGTTGAGTTGGAAGGAGAATGGGTTGTGGGCCTAAGTGAAATACAGTTTCCTTGTAATTTTTTACATATACGTGATAGGAAACATGCCTCCATCAACTTTGTTAGTAGCGGAAAAGACAATAAGGGCAAGACAAATCTACCACAAACATTTTTTCTACCTACTGCGGTTTTCAAGGACATGACGGATCTCGTGGGTTTCATGAATAACTTTGCACCCTTGAAGGATCATAGAAAATTTGAGTATTCTAGCCAACAAAGCTTTGTGAAAATTGGAAGATATTGCACCTCCAAAACATGCAGTAGCACGGTACACGCATGAGACTATTCGGATTAATTGGCTGATATGTTGGGGTTTGAGAGGCGCGTGTACAGTTCCACGAACGCAAAGCCGTATTGTAAGGGATATCTACCTGCCAGTGTGGCCAGGGATTTACCTGAAAGCTTGTACATCTATAGTGACCTTTGTGTACCCTATGTAACAGGTGATGTGCAGTCATCTCTTTTACGAGTGGTACCATTCAATGCTGCTGGTTATATATACAGGGTGTTTCCAAATTACTAATAAACCTCTCGTCCAGTGATACATTGGGGTCCCCTGCATATGGGAGAAATGTAAAAGAAATTTCTAGTTCAATAGTTTTTGAACTGTTGACGTTCAATATCGACCAATTCGGATGAGCGTATTTTGCCGCGACAGAATGGATAGAGAGGGAAGTAGAGTAAGTGTCAGCAGCGCATCGGGTTATGAAGAGAGGCTGGTGATGTGAAGGTAGGTCCATCGCTGGCAATGGCAGTAGGTGATAGAGAGCCAGTTTTTATTTGATTGAACGATGGGATTTTTTGAACACTCAAAAATGCAAACTGAATTCAATCTTCTGCACCTCTGTGCGCCATAATTCCTATACATTAAATAAATTGAATGTTGACTTATTACTTATTTAAATACTCAAATCGATACCCACAATCACCTAAACTCTGATACCTATGATATTTTAGTCCTTATCAAACGGAATATTTCTCAATATTAATCGTATCGATTCAAGTATCAGAACACACCAAACTGCGTTTTGCCGGGAGATGCTAGTACTAGAATTAATACTTGAGTCAATGCTTCAATCAATACTAGAATCAATACCCAGAACAATACTTCCGGTGGTACATAATGGGTATTGATTCAAGTATTAATTCAAGTATTAATCCAAGTATTAATTCAAGTACTAATATAAGTATTGATTCAAGTACTAATATAAGTATTGATTCAAGTATTGATTCGAGTATTGATTCAATTACTGAAACTCATTTTCGAATTAGCACTTATTGCTAATACTATAATCAATACTTGAATCGGTACTTAAATTAATAGTTGAAGCGATACTCGGATCAATAGTCGAATCAATACTTGAATCAATACTCGAATCGATATTTGAATTATTACATAAATCAATACTTGAGTCGATAGTTGAATCAACACATAGATCGATATTTGAATCACTACTTGAATCAAAACTCGAAGCTATACTTGAATCAATAAACATTACGTACCACTGGAAGTATTGTTCTGGGTATTGATTCCAGTATTAATTCAAGCACTGACTCAAGTATTGATTTAAGTATCAATTCTAGTATTTGCAATTTAAGGCAAAACGCAGTTTGGTGTATTCTGATACTTGAATCGATACACGAAATAATACTTACGGTGGCACATGAATGCACTCCAGAATCGATACCAGGATTAATATGGAGAAGGTATCAGATTTTAGGTGAATGTGAGTACAGATTTGAGTATTTAAATAAGTATAATAATTCAAATTTTATTTCATGTAATGCACTAGATTCATTGTGCACAGAGCCGCGGAAGATTAAATTCAGTTTGCATTTTTAAGGGTTCAAGAAATCCCATCGCTCAATCACATGAAACTCCCCCTCCATCATTTAGGGACGTTGCCAGCAATGCACTTACCTTGACATCACCAGCCTCTCTTCATAACCCGATGTGCTGTTGTCACCTACTCTACCCTCTCTCTACCCACTCTGTTGCGGCAAAATACGCGCATCCTAATTGGTCGATAGTAACCGACAATAGTTTAAAAACTATTGACCTAATAATTTTTTTACAATTTGCCCGTATTCAGGGGACCCCAATCTATCACTGGACGAGAGGTTTATTAGTAATTTGGAAACTCCCTGTATGGTGCCACACAATGTGCTACTTTTTCAAATCCTCATTATATTCCGTTGATGAGATACTCATTTCGCACAATTGAAATAGATATAAGGTGCAATCGTGGTGAAATGATACCATTCGAGTACGGACCCTTGAACGTGACACTTCATTTCAAGAGAATTGATGAACCAGCAAAATGAGTCCTTATATTGCGTATTACGTGAGCCAGGCTGGTGGAGGCTCAGTGGAGAGATAGAATAATTTCGGACCGGTCTATATTGGGAGCCCATATCAACGGGGCCATGGAATTGGGGCTTTCGTCGGGGGCCTCTTTCGTCGAATTCCGCCCTTCCTCGGTAGTGCAGCTCGAGCAATCGGTAAAGAAGCTCTCAACGCGGGAATTAACGGTGTAGGCAATGTAGTGACAAACGGAATACCCTTAAAGATGGCGCTGGAGGATCGGTGGAGTCAGGATTAAAATTGAAAAGGAAGGCATAGGAAAAAATTGGGTCAGGATATAAAAGAAAGCGTAAACGCCTCGCATCTCATAAGCTCACTCAACGCGGGTCTGCCAAGACATCCNGAAAAAATTGGGTCCATGATGCGTGGATCAGGATATAAAAGAAAGCGTAAACGCCTCGCATCTCATAAGCTCACTCAACGCGGGTCTGCCAAGACATCCAAAACCAGGAAGAATAAAAAGGAGAGAAATATTTCAAAAAATGAAAAAAAAGGAAAAAAAGTGAAAAAAAATAAATCCAAGAGGATGACTCGCGATTTGTACGATAGTTTCAACTAATCATCATGTCATTTCTACATTCACACACTTCCGAGTGCGTGAAATCGGAGCTCGATCTGTTTACTATACCCCCGACGCAGACATGTATTGAAAATTCTCATTTTGTTTATTATAATCCTGTGTCTACTCTATCGGACGAGGCCCCAATCGAATTCATCGTACCAGGCCATGGAGAAGAATACATCGATTTGGCACACACTATAATAAAAATTCCAGCAAAAATTTTAAGACCCGATCGCACTGCTGCTGTTGAGGATTCCGTCGGTCCTGTGAATAATTTTTTGCATTCAATGTTCAACCAAGTGGATGTATATTTCAATCAAAAAGTTGTTACTCCGCCAAATAACCTCTACACCTATAGGGCATATATTGAAACGTTGCTAAACTATGGAGAAGATGGCAAGTCCGCGCATCTCGGAATGGCACTGTGGTCAATTGATACCTCTGGCGCTATGGATACCGCTGTAGTTGTGGGCGCTGATGTGAAGAAAAATGATGGCTCTAATCTCTCGACAAGTATTTACAAAAGGTGGGAAACCGCTTGATCTGCTGGGACATTTGCATTATGACGTTTTCAATCAAGATAAATTTTTGATGAACGGTGTAGAGCTACGTGTTCGTTTTATTCGCGCAAAAGATGAATATTGTTTCATGGACGATACTGCACTTAATTATAAAGTAAATATTGTGGAGGCCTCTTTGATTGTTCGACGCATGAAACTCAGCCCTGGAATATTGATAGCTCACGCTAAAACGCTTGCAAAGACAACTGCAAAATATTCCTCGACCCGTGTTGAGGTTAAATCTTTTGTTCTGCATAGTGGAATTATGGGAGGGACGATAGATAACGCAATTTTAGGCCAGCTGCCTAAAAGAATTATACTTGGATTTGTCGACAAAGCCAGTTTCAATGGAGCGAAGCAGAAGAATCCCTTCAACTTCCAGAATTTCGAAATCAACTTTTTATGCCTGAATGTCAATGAACGACAAGTACCTACGTAACCCCTGCAACCGAGTTTTACCTCTGACGGGTGTCTAGATGTAGAAGCTTTTAATACCTTATTTTCGGGGACTGGAACGCATTTTGGTGACCATGGAAATAACATTTCTCGTCTAGCATATTCCGACAGATTTTGTTTATTCGCCTTTGACCTGACCCCCGATTTATCTGCAAGTTCTGCCGGTCATTGGAATCTCGTAAAGAGTGGGAGTGTTCATATTGAAGTATGATTCAACAAAGCAACACAGCAAAATGTAAGTTGTCTGCTATATGCTGAATATTATAATTTGTTGGAAATTGACTCAACAAGACAAGTTACTGTCGACTACAGTGGCTGAAAAAGAATACTAAACTATTCAATAGAGGTTCACCACACAATTACGTTAGTTGCGTCCAAACAGCCGAGCAGGTGTCACACCATAAACCTTTTCTACCCGGGTCGGAAGGCCACGACAACTGTCCTGCCTACCATCGTCTTATGAATACACTTGAACTCCTGAAGGTACTACCGCATACCGATGCATCATTTGTAGGCGTCTACCCTGCTGACCGTGTCCTCTGGACATGGTCCCGGCCCTGTGCCATCGTCATCAACACCGATAACCACAATCAAGCAGGAACCCACTGGGTTGCCGTTTACCTCGGTTCAAGTAGACGAGGAATCTATTTCGACAGTTTCGGAATGCCGCCCTTTGACACAAGAATCGCTCAGCGCCTTAAGCGAAATTGCCATGTATATGAATGGAACCAGAAAAGACTCCGAGATATATCGCCTGATGTTTGTGGCCAGTACTGCATTACTGTGCTTCACTGGTTGTTCAATGATCGGTCTTTACAATCCTTTCATATACTATTTTATTCAGACACAAAACGTAACGATCGCATTATTATGAAAATGTTTAAAAAAATTACTCAAAACCAAAATTGTAATCGTGGAAATTTAAGTAAACCTTTTCAGAGCTCATCTGGTAAAGGCATTTTACATTGTAATCAACGTTCCAATAAAAAAATTTATGTACCTTTATTAATTGATCAATAATAATAATAATAATCATAATTATCATCATCATCCTTTACAATTGAGAAAAATATGTATCCTAGACAATAAGAATAGTTTTTGAATACATAATTTATGTAATCCTATAAATTGTGCGTTATATAGTTATTTCTAATTACCACCACCCACTTTGCACCCGCCACCCACTTCTCTCCCACCACCCCTTTTCCACCCAGTCAGGCATTTTCCATCGGCCTACCACCCACTTCCTGTGACCCTCGGACCACAACTTTGATGCCATGCACCCCAGGGGGCCCATCAGCGCGCCGACGTCCTCTTCAGAAGGCATGCCTCCGTGGGGAGAATGGGGGACGTGCACGTGCACTTCCTGGAAAAAGGGGGGGGAGCGTGGAAAATTCGCCAATCGTGGACACTTACTACTATCATTGATGCTATACTATTAATGACCATAATGTGGTCATTAACAGTATAGGACTTGGACACCTATATGGATTACTGACAGTAAATGGAGTTGTCTCGTATTGAAAGCACAATTCCTCCTATTGATTCCATTAAAAAATTCCTTTTAAATTAATCTTTATTGACTTATTCAGGGTAATGTAATTACGATTTGAAGTGACTATTCAATTGTTCAGATGCGAGGGATCTCTTCGACAGCACTGTATATAAAGGGGAATGTTACCGGAGGATATTCAACCATGAGAATGTAACGTGATGCCGTGTGAGGTGATCATTATTTATTAGAAATTCCGCATTGACTCCTGCTGATACCTTTCTGAATCGATCTTAATTGATAGGACCCTATTTGATGAAATATTGCCAGAGAGCATATAATATATTGATCTTCAAATTTGAGTCCTCAAAATCAATACTGTCCTCGAAGAGGCCAATCTATAAATGTCCCCAAAAAATAAAGTATACACAAATTTTTGTTATAGCTGTTCCCATATGTGTCGTCAGTTAAACAAATTGCTACGACCCCATATGTGCCATTCTATATTCTGTCTCATATCACACCATTCTCAAACAAAATCGAAAAAAGCAGTAAAAAAAACGCATAGTTAAGGGGGTTTTTGATTTTGTTTAGCATATAATGGGGTTTTGAATCACATTGAGAGAATTTTGACATAGGTCGCTCTTGTGTCCTCAAACTCGCCATTATATATATATATGCCCAGCAGTACTTTTGAGGACGGTCCTCAAAAGTACCACCTATACATTGTGACGTATTTTCTTACCTCTGCGGACGGTGAAAAATACGCAGTCCTCAGCGACCAAACAACGAAAAGAAACTTGGGCGCCAGCACGGGTGAACCGTGCAATTCAAACAACAAATTAAATCGACAATTATTCGAGACAAAAGAACAACCCCCGACAGCTCAGACAACCGCGATGGCGGCTGGGTTCTCGACACAAATGGTTGTTCTGAAGTTTCCCAAATGACTTGGTTTTCTTATCTAACAAATTATCTAAAAATGCAATAATGCGGGGAATAAATAATTTATTCAATAAACCCCCTTGTTCATTTCATTCCAAATCACCCATCAGAAAATTAATAACACAAATTTTCAACAAAAGCTAAAGACTCGATACACTAGAAAATCCCTAACCAATGATTGGTTAAAATAATAAAATAGTAGTCAGTCAAAAGAATAAGTTCAGTCAAAATTACGAAATCATGGATAAAGTCAAACTGTAGAAATGACTAGCGAAAATAAAGTCAAATAATATCACTGAAGGGGAGGTTAATTTTCCGATAAAATAAAATATCCCAAATCGAAGAGGTGACTGACATCGACAGCGGCAACTGAAATTGCCTCGGAACAGACAATACAAAAGGTGACCGCAATCAAGGTCAGATACGAATCACTCGAGCGTTGACAAGACGCTACAATTTCAACTGCCGATGCGATGATGAAATGATATGACAACTTCAAATATCGAAAACAAAAGTAATTACCGAAAATTTAGAATATCAATGTAGTTCTCAAAATTCGTTCAAAACTAAATACATTATTCGAAAGGATTTGTTCTACCGATTCCTCATCTGATCGGCAAACAAACCGTTGAAACGAGAGTCAAAATCCGTTCAGAGAAACCACTGAATTCCCGAGAAAATCGAACATCTCAAATCACAATATAATATCAAAATCATACGTCCAAATTAAATTATACAAAAGAGCTAACCTCTGCCGAACAGACGATCAGAACTCGCCCCGAAAATCAAAAGACTCTAATGGCGTCACTTCGCCCNTAAGCGTCGTCAAAAATTGCACAAGCTAATGAGCGAATTCTAATCGTTATCGATGTAAAACAGATACAAAACGATATACAAGATGGTATTTCTGGAATTCTTCTTTCGCTCACCACAATCTCCAACGAGTCTAGTCCAGGAGCCAGGGCGAAAGATTCTCCAAATAATCCAAATCCAGTCAACGCTGGTGTCCACAACAAGATGAATTGCTCCGACAGCAAGAGGTTCTCCACAGAACAACAGCTCGTTCGCCACCCAAACGAGAAGTGAGGCTAAAACCCACGCTTCTCCCATGCGTTCGGGACACTTCCCGCCAATCGAACCCCATTGGCCAGGGCCGTTCCATGAGCCGCTCTGATTGGTAACCCAACCAAACCAGACTTATTCTCTAATAAACACTCAGCTGTGTGACTCTCCACAAAACAACGTCACCAAAATAGGGAATAAATATCCAATTCCTTTTCCCTTTATTTCGTATCATTACCGGACGTCTAACGTCAGTCCGATAATTTCTCTCGCACTGCCTAAACCATCACTTCCGGTTAGGCGGGGAGATCCAAAATGGCCTCGCAAATCTCGGCCGATAACCGTCTTCGTCTCGTCACCGCCGACAAGTGGCGCCGCCGGTGAACTGCACTCGAGCTATCCCTCCAACGCGGGAACTCGATTCAAATACAAAAGCAGCTCTTTTTACCACATAACGACTTTCTGGAGTTTCCCCCTTCCCAGCTCCCTGGAGACCTGACGTCCGAGGCTGCCGAAGTCCCTATATGTGGCTCGATACAATAAAAAAAAAAAAAAAAACCAAAGCATTAGTCAGAACCCCAAATAAACCCTTTTGACTCTCGCTTCACAGTGATGACTTCTCGTCTGGATGGTAAATTTCACCGTTGAACGGTCGAAATAAAATAACACGTTACAACATATATGGAATTGTACTTTTGAGGACCTCACTGAAATTATAGGAGAACCCGGTGGTCCTTAAAAATAGCTGTACATATATGAAGTTTCCGAGGACCGTCCTCACAAGTACCACAGCATATATGAAATCTCATATTTACAGGTATTTTTAAAGACCACTCATTTGAACTTTAAGAATAGCATCACTCTTTGAACGTATTAACTCCTTCTTCAGAACTGATGGTAATTTCTCATTAATTATTTATTTTCACAACATTGCAAAATGAATTAAAGGCAAACAATAGCATCTTGAATAATCCACTAATAGCCTGCCGGGTATTTGTATACGAAAACTTACAGTGTCGACGCACAATTGACGTTAGTCATGGGAGATATGAAAAATGCAAAATCGATCAATTTCAGCAGTGTTATCCGAGTAATGGAGGAATTTTTTAATCAGGTCATATGTTACAAATAAATATATCAAGAAAAATACTCCATGAAACTTGGAAAAAACAAAGAAAAAAAAAACGAAATTAAACGACTTCCTCAAAAGTACATATACATATGAGATTTCATCTACCCTGTGGTACTTTTGAGGACATCATTCGCAATTATAGCGGTGCTTTTAAGAACCGCTCGCACCAACTCAGCCAGTGGCATCATTGGTTCAACTAATTGACTTCTTCATGAGAATTGAACGTGATTGTTCATTACTTATCGATGGTTACAATATTACATAAGAAATTGGAACAATACAAAGCATATACAATAATCTATAAATGACCGGTTATGTTGTTTATGCGAAATGTTGTTGGATCGGAGTGTAGTTGACGTTAGTAGAGCGGGATATCAGACAGGTAAAATTTGTCAATTTCAGCAGTTTCTCGGATCAAAGGACAACTTTTGTCATCAGATCATATGTTACAAACTGACATACTAAAAAGAAAACTTGACGAATCTTGGGAAAAAATGAAAAAAAACGGAAATAAACGACGTCCTCCAAAGCACCTGTAAATGTGAGAATTCATATATGCTGCGGTCCTCAAAAGGACCACAGCGTATATGAAATCTCATATTTACAGTTACTTTGGGGAACTCTCATTTCAATTTCATTGATAGCATCATGCTTTGAATATATTGACTTCTTCAGAACTGATGGTAATTTCTCATTAATCTTTTATGTTCACAACATTGCAAAATAAATTGAAAGCTTACAATAGCATCTTAAATAATCCGTTGATGGCCTGTCAGATATTTGTACACGAAATATTACAGTATCGACGTACAATTAACGTTAGTCGTGGGAGATATGAAAAACGTAAAATCGTTCAATTTCAGAAGTTTTCTCCGAGTAATGGAGGAATTTTTTAATCAGGTCAAATGTTACAAATAAATATACCAAAAACAAAACTCAAAAAAACTTGGAAAAAAAAAGAAATTTACCCACGTTCTCAAAAGTACCCCTACATATGAGATTTCCTATAGCCTGTGATACATTTGAGGACATCATTCACAATCATAGCGGTCCTTTTGAGAATCTCTCGCTCCAATTCAACCAGTAGCATCATTGTTTTAATTAACTGACTTCTTCGTGAAAATTGATCGTAATTGTTCATTAATTAGCAACTTTCACAATATTACATAAAAAATTGGAACAATGCAGAGCATATTCACTAATCGATTGATGACCTGTTCTGTCTTTTATATGAACTGTTGTTGTATTGGAGTGCAGTTGACGTTAGTATAGCCGGAAATCAGAAAGGTAAAATTTATCGATTTCAGCAGTTTTTCGAAGCAAAGGACAAATTTCGTCATCGAATAATGTGTTACATACTAGAAAGAAAACTTTTATTGATGAAGCTTGGGAAAAAATGAAAAAAAAAAACGGAATTGAGCGACGTTCCCCAACGTACCTGCAAATATGAGAATTCATATATACTGTTGTACTTTTGCGGACCACATATATGTCCTTGAAAGTACTATAGTGTATATGAAATCTCATATGTATGGGTACTTTTCAGGACGTTGCTGAATTTCGTTTGTTTCTGTTTTTTTTCAAGTTTCATTGAGTTTTGTTTTTGGCATCTTTCTTTGTAACATATGACTTTATTAAAAAATTCCTCATTACTTGGAGAAAACTGCTGAAATTGATCGATTTTACGTTTTTCATATCTCCCAAGACTAACGACAATTGTACGTCAACACTGTAACATTTCGTATACAAATGCCCGGTAGGCCATCAATGGATGATTTAGAATGATATTGTATACTTTCAATTTATTGTGCAATGTTGTGAATATAAATAATTAATGAGAAATTACCATCAGTTCTTAAGAAAAAGTCAATAAGTTCAAAGCATGGTGCTATTAAGAAGGTTGAAAAGAGAGGTCCTCAAAAGTGCCTGTAAATATGTGATTTCATATATGCTGCGGTAATTTTGAGGACCACAGCATGTATGAATTCTCACATTTACAGGTACTTTGGAGGACATAGTTTAATTTCGTCTGTTTTCCATTTTCCGCAAACTTCATCAAGTTTTCTTTCTACGAGAGCGATCGCGCGTGCTGCGCACGAGCCTTCACATCGCTTCCTTTTGATTTTTCTTATCGAAGAAAGTTTCACCCAGCATAAAGTATTTTTAAATCAAAATCTATTGAAATAATTCAACACATATTTGTATGGAAATGCCATGTATTTTCCACTTGGAAACTTCGTTAAAATGGAAGAGTTCCTAATAAAATTGTCATTTTTAAGTCGATATAGAGATGAAAATTATTCAATACTTTATAGTTCAGATATTATTTTTCAGTAATTTTCAATTGCTGAAAATTCAATTCAAAAGTAGGCTCAATTTTGGCATCGAGCTTGGAAATTCATGATGTCATTGGAATTTCATTGATGACGATACATGGAAAGTCCAATTTTCCTGACTTTTCAAATTCAATATGAGATTCCATGCAGGATATAGTCTGGAATTGGATTCAACTTCGAAGCCTTGAAGAAATTTCAGACAGTGTAGCATGTACAGGTCAAGATTTTTGCATTAAATTCGATGTCGGATATCGGGCCGAATTGAAATAACGAATGAGTCATCAGCCTTTCAAGTGTATAGTTCCGTATACACATAATTTTTCACTAAATTTGATTTCCTATCATTTGCCATAAAAATCTGTAAAGATTCCCATGAACGAACTCTCGAAAATGCAACATACAATTGTCCATGATTGAAAACATCTTTCCGGAGATCTACTCTACTATTTTGTCAAATGTTTGCCCTTGACTTTTATTAATTGTCATCGGAAACGCCAATTTTATCGGAAACTGACGTCGTTTAAAAGTGAATGGAAATAGATTCTCACAGTATAATGTTATACGATTGATGAATACAATATCTCCCGCCTTATCTCCGGTCAATATCCGGCATCTTAGGAGTTTATTCGAAAGTTCTATAACTTGTAATCTGGTTCCATTGCATAAACCTTCATTAATGCTCAAATTACGGAGTAACATCACAATTGAATTTTTTCTCAATCGTAACTCATGTGGTGGGAAATTTGGAGGATTGAGAGTATTTAAATATTCTGGTAATATTGCCTCACTGATATCTCCGTTGTCACAATTTTCCACACTATCAATACCGGTATAAATCCGTTCAGTTGATTCATCTAACAGTTCGATGGCTTTAAAATTAATCTCATCAATGTCAACATTTCGCGCGGCCAGCACGGCTGTCTTCGCCAAGTCTTCAAATCGCCGTTCATCAATAAGCTTCTTGAATATTATTTCTATGATATCATCGTAGTTCGCAGCTATACATTGTTCTGGAGGTAATAAATTATTATCTTTATCATTCAATTCTCCATCACCTAGAGATAAGATATATTTTGCAAATTCAACCTCTCCGGGTAAGGCACGCATATCCCCAGATAATTCATATATTTCGAAATGTTTCCATAAAAGGCTGAATTTAATTGATGTATCAACCAACTCACATCTCGTTGCATTTGGAGTAACTGGAAGTAGCTGCCTAAAATCTCCCCCTAGTAACATGATTTTTCCACCAAATGGTAAACTGTTATTCATTAAATCACGCATTGTTTGATCAATCAATTCCAATGCAGATCTTGGAGCCATAGGTGCTTCATCACAAATAAAAATATCAACATTCCTCAAATATTTAGATTCCTTTGACTGACGTTTTATATTGGAAACCGAATCAGAAAATAGGGGGACAGGTATACTGAACGTTTTGTGCAGAGTTTTTCCATGAGGAAGTAGAATCGCTGCAATACCTGTGAAGGCCATTGTACAAATCGTTTTCCCTTGAGCTTTCAGTAAATGATACAAAGTTGTATAAAAGAAAGTTTTTCCTGAGCCCCCTGGCCCATCAATATAAAAGCAGGAATTAGGCAGTTCCTCCGTGGATATAGCTATATTAAAAATTTTGTCGACAATTTCCTTCTGTTTCACATTCATCTGACTGTACTGATTCTGACCAATTCTTTCGTGTGTTTCAATTGACACTTGATCATCGTTGCAATCATTAACATCACTTTCCCCTTCAATCAAATGGGGCATTGTGGGAAATTCACGTATACTCGATCTTTCGTTCATAAGAAGAGCATTGATATTAGCGTATGCTCTCTTGTAAGATTCAGATTCGTCATGATTTCGCTGGAAGTCTTGAGAGAGAGTGTTGAAAATCATCCCTCAGTCGGGCTAAATGTCGAATTTTGCTCGCTCGGAAACCTTCGGGCATCGACGAACACGCACGAGGACGATCGTGCGTGTCGTATCTTTAGTACGCCATCGAACCTTATTGAGTGACAGTGCCGGAAAATCATCGCAACTATTATCGAACATTAATCGC
>NW_021680918.1:0-545 GCF_001412515.2 Diachasma alloeum
TTGAAAATAAAAATGTGGTGGAAAAGCAGCAACAGCAGAAGGAAAAAATGAAGGATACTGATGAAAAGAAGCAAGAAAAAACACGTGCTCATGAAAATCGCTTAACAATCGCTGAAAAGCAGAAGGCCGAATTCAATGCTCGGGAAAGAAGGAGGCAATTGGCCAAGGAAAAACGGAGGCAATTCAGGGCTCGTGAAAACCGCTTAAAAATCGCTAATGTTACGTCAAGAATGGGTTCCTTGACATAACTTTATTAAATTAAAATTCAATATATTGAACCAAAGAAACAAGATTAAATTCAAAGATCGTCTCGAATTTAAGGAATAGAATTCAAACACAAAACCCATTTACAAAGGTCCCCTTTTACTTCAATTTTCGAAACCCCAAAAAGGTTTGGAATCAAAGGTTGGAAAGGTTCACTTGGAGTAAAATGAAAAGAATTTTGAATAACTTTAAAGTGACTCAATAGAGTCTATATTTTAACAAAACAAGTAGAAAAGTATAACTACAACATTCGACTTACATTCACTGCTCTGCTTTCAGTC
>NW_021680918.1:920-2821 GCF_001412515.2 Diachasma alloeum
TGGAAATCATCCCCGAGAGCCCTGAGATCGTGTCAGAGTCACAATCATCGCTGGAAATCATCCCCGAGAGCCCTGAGATCGTGTCAGAGTCACAATCATCGATGGAAATCATCCCAGAGACCCAGGAGACCATTGATCTTATTTCTCAGACTCCAGAAATGATACAGCCAATGGAGATCATCCCAGCAAGTCAAGAAACTGCTAATCGCATTTGGGAAACTTTGGACCCTATTGAAGCAATCCGAATGACTCCAAAGACTCCATCAATAATCGATTTTGTGCTCGATCATCAAGGGGATGCTGCCCAGCCTAGACCATCAAATGAGATATCTCCAAGCCCTGAAGGTAAATATTTGAGGTATATTCACATTAATTTGTTCGGAGTTTTGTGTATATTAATTGAATTTTATTTTTTTCTTGTTCCAGAGTGCCAAGAGCCTCGAAAGAGCATTGAGGAAATTGAGGCCGAATTAGCAGAGATTGCTGCAGCTCTGGAAAATCGGAAGCACGAGGAAGAAAATGAACTCATGCAAGAAGAAGAAGAAGTACACCGCATTCAAAATATGTCAACACAGCGTCAGCAGGAGCTTGACGAGATTGACAAGGAATTGGAGCAGATCGATAATCAGGACTGATTGGCCCGTCACTCTGTCGATTTTGATCTGTTGTCTTCGAGTATGTTCTTTGACTGAAAATTTATTCATATTTTTGATAATTATGCATCATGTTGTAACAATTTTTTGAAACATTGAATAAACGGTAAATACATTTCAGCATCTGAAAATGTGTTTCAGCTTTCATTTAACGTAACCTTCAATATTCCCTCTCCTACGCCTTGCCGTCTTCCTGCCCCTGGAAATCAGGGGAAGTTTCACTCTCTCCTTCCACGTCTTGTTCCTGTTTCCTGCCCTTGAACGTCTTTTTCCTCCTCACTGTCCAGAGGGATTGAGGGGAATTTTCAATCTTTCCTTGTTTTTCACCCGTTTTCTTCCCTTGAACGTCTTTTTCCTCCTCACTGTCCAAAGGGTTTCTGGGGGCAGATGGTGGGAGGACTTCTGTAGCTATATAAGCTGCGAGGTCTTTCGAACCATCATATACAACCTCACCTTCGGTCCTCAGGATTATTTTGTGTTTTTGGGTTTTTTTATTATAAAAATGGTGGTTCCAGTGATCGCCCAGGAGGATGTGTACAGGGTGGTAATCACCCGTATGGTAAGTTTTTATTTATTTATATTTTCAGTGTTTTTTTGTTTTACCGTGTTTTAGTGTTTCGTGTTTTTTAGTGATCTTTTTTTAGTGTTCGGTTTTCGTTTATTTTTTTCGATTATCGTCTCGTGTTTTCCGTGTCCGCGTTATTTTAGTGCTCGCGTTTTTCATCGATTTGTGTCGGTGTTATCGAGTGTTCGTTTTTCGTGAATTTTTTCGTGTTCGTTTTTCGACGTTTCTTATCTTTCGTTTGATTTTTGTTTATTTTTGAACCCCCCTCTTACGAAAAACCGCATGTATTTTTTGTTCGGTTTTCGTTCGTTTCGTTTTCGTTTTTTCGTCTGTTTTTTCGGTTTTTGTCAACATTTTTTGCTCGCGTTCTCTGTCGTGAAAACTTCCTTCGTGTTAGATTTTTCTTTCATTAAAAAAAAACTTCTTGCTCGCGTTTTTCCATTAAAAAAAAATTATCATTCGCGTTTTTTTAATAAAAAAATTTTCATTAGTTTTTAAAATCTTTTTTCAGATGCAGGAGACCAGGAGGGAGAGGGCCTACCTCAGAGCAGCCAACCAGTGGCTGCGTTGAGAGGACGAGGAGGGCGAAATTCTTGATGGCGAAGATATCTTCGCCATCAGAGCACTTCATGCCAGGGCGGAGCGCTGGCTGGCGGATACAGAGCACGAGGCTTACATGGTAA
>NW_021680918.1:2964-3257 GCF_001412515.2 Diachasma alloeum
CACACACACACACACATACACACGCACACACATTCCCACACTACTGTCTTTCTTTTTTCCTCATTTTTCATCTTTTATTAATTGATGTCTTTTTGTTTTTCTTTCAGAGAGGCCATCGGTGGGAGGGCGGACTTGGCCCACTCACCCCCAGAGCTCGGTGGGTCCGGGCTCTAAGGCCCGACGTGAGGCCAGACGGCTGGAGGCCGAGAGCGAGCAAGCTCTCGGCTTGTATGACGTGGAGGATTCGTGGGGCCTTCACATCCTCTTCGGGGACGCCCCGCCCTGTCCAGACC
>NW_021680918.1:3503-4398 GCF_001412515.2 Diachasma alloeum
ATTCGTGGGGCCTTCACATCCTCTTCGGGGACGCCCCGCCGTGTCCAGACCAGAGCGAGGATAACTGGGACCTCGAGGAGTGGGAGTAAGACCCCGAAGAAGGAGAAAATTAGAAAAAAAACGAAAAAAAAATGTAATTCTAGTTTAAAAAAAAAGATATATTTTTAGTTTTAAGTTTTAGATTTAAAAAAATGCATTTTTTAGAATTAAGGTTTTGAATGAAAAAAAAAATTATATATCCTTCTTTTTCTTTATTTGAAAACAGTCCCTTGAAAAATTTACTTCCTGTAGCATAAGGATTTGAAAAAACAAAAAAAAGTTCACATTTTCTCTTTTATTTTGACAAAAAAAATTTACATTTACAAAAAACTTACTTTTAAAAACTTACATCTAATTATCATCTAAAAGAATATAAAATTCGCTTAAATCTAAAAAAAATGAAATTGAAAACTTACATGTAGCTTATATCTACGAAAATAACTTACTTCTGGCATTATAACTTAAATTTAGTTGACTTCTACGAAAAATTACTCGAATCCATAATCTAATCCCTATACACTAGCTTAAAAAATCAAAAGTATCTTTCATTCGTTTTAGTTTTTTAATCGTCGGGTTGAAGCGCGCGTCGTTTTGTCTTATATCCGTAGAGGAGGGTTGCAGCGCCATTATCAAGCTTTCGTTTCGGGCCCGTCGCACGGATAATCTTGCTCTCGGGTTTCGTGATGACGTCATGGTACATTTTCCATCGTATACCCTTGTAGTTGATCTGGTAAGGCTCTACCTTATCGACAACGAGGGCACGAATCGAGTCGTAATGAATCTGTTTACGCGTATCGTAATTTAGCCTAACGCCTTTTATTTTACTAACTTCTGCGATGTTTCCATCCGGTTTCTT
>NW_021680918.1:6313-7831 GCF_001412515.2 Diachasma alloeum
CTCCAGACCTCCAGGGGTCGCGGTTTCACCCATAACCGCTATGCCTTAGGTCTTTCATTGGTTTGTGGTTTATCTCACCTAGTCCCGGCTTTCTTCAGCCGCTTCTAGGTGTCACTACTTATCTCGCTTCAACAATTTTGAGAGTTCACTTATATTTTTAAGGGGATTTCAACCCGTAACGAGAAAATCTCGTTACATAGCTCCCTCCTTAAGAGAGGTTTCGACCCGAAACCTAGACATTTCAAGCAAAACCCTCCAGGAGCAACTATTCCTCTCCTTCCGACTTTTCAGTCGGGGGGTCCTCCAAAGCTTCCCTATAGGGCTTCATGTCCACTATAGCACAGTCTTTGGTATTACGACCCGCCATATCAGAAACTTGGTAAAAGTTTCTGGAGTGTTTCTCGGTCACCACGAAAGGTCCATTGACCGGTTTGTTCAAGGACGCTGAACGATGTTTTGCAGCACTCGACAGCTCGTGGGCGCGAACTAGGACGAGTTCGCCAAACTCGAATTCACCTTTCCTTCGGCGCAACTTATAACTTTGCGCCTGCCGATCATTAGCTTCGGCCAATGCATGCCTAAAGGCCAATCTGAGGGTGTCATGGCGCTTCATGCGCTCGACCCAGGCCTCTGTTGGAGTTTCTTCAACTTCAACCTCTCCCTCCAGCTTTCGTCGCAGCGAATTCGCTGGCTCTGGCTCTCGCCCGAGATTTACGAAGGCCGGGGTTGCCTTCAGGGAACTGTGTTGGGCTGTATTATATGCAAAACAAAATGCATCCAGATGACAGTCCCATTCACGGTGATCCTGATCCACGTAGGCTCGTATCATAGCTTTTAGCGAACGGTTCACTCTTTCAGTGGGGTTCGCTTGCGGGTGATACGGCGGCGTTGTTCGGTGCTTCATATTAGTTGAAGCAGCCAACTCTCTCAAGTCCATATTTACGAACTCGGTCCCATTATCGGTCAGCAATTCTCGTGGAGCTCCCCATCGATAAATAATGGTTTCCTCCAATGCTTTCCGTATCGTCGCATCGGTTGCTTTGCGCAACGGTCGCACTTCTATCCACTTCGTAAAGAAGTCTTGGATAACTAGGATATACTGGTGTCCTGCTTTACTACGCGTAAAGAGACCCATAATATCCGCCTATATTCTCGACCAGGGTTTCTCGATTGCGCAAGGTCCCATCTGGCCTATCGGGGCTTGCTGTTGCACTTTGCAGCGCTGACAATCGTGACACGCACTTACGTACGTCATCACGTCCTCAAACATCGCTGGCCAATAATATCGATTGGCCAAGCGTTGCCAAGTCTTATCAACATCTTGGTGTCCTGCCTGCGGCAAATCGTGGCATTCACGTATAGCGGCACGTCTCATTTCACGAGGGAGATCTAATTTCCACTCGCCCAAGTCTTGATTGTCCACTGAGGCAAATGTTTTCCGCCTCAGGTGGTACAACAATCCTTCGGAAATTTTCCATGTAGGATATTTTTCCGGGATTCTCTCTACGTCTCGACAGC
>NW_021680918.1:7908-29649 GCF_001412515.2 Diachasma alloeum
CGTGACAAGGCGTCAGGCACATGGTGAAGCGCGCCCTTCCGGTGTATGATTTTGTAATCATACTCTAACAACCGGAGGTTCCATCTCCCTAGCCTTCCAGCCGGGTCTTTGATATTATGAAGCCACCTTAAGGCGCTATGGTCCGTTATGATTGTGAAGGGGTAACCCTCCAAGTAACAGCGGAACTTCATAATTGCCCACACAACCGCTAAACATTCCTGCTCAGTCACGGTGTATTTTGTTTCAGGGCCCGTTAGTGAGCGACTAGCGTAAACTATAACTCGCTCTTGTCCATCCTGTACTTGTGTGAGTACAGCACCGAGTCCCACACTGCTCGCATCCGTTTGCAGGGTAAACGGCAGTGAAAAATCGGGACAAGCAAGAGTTGGAGCCGACGTTAAGTGCTTTTTCAGCGCTTCGAAGGCGTCTTGCTGTTCTTCTCCCCATAACCACGGCTGATTCTTCTTGGTCAGAAGTGTCAGCGGTTGAGCTATGGTTGCAAACTCCGGTATAAATCGTCTATACCAGGAGGCCATTCCCAGAAAACGACGAATCTGTTTCAGATTCTTCGGCACGGGAAAATCCACGACTGCCGATGTTTTCTCGGGGTCGACTTGTAGTCCTTGACTGTTCACGACGAATCCGAGGTATTTCACCTCGGAACGACAGAAAACACTCTTTTCTCGATTTATTGTGAGACCGTGATCTCTCAATTTATCGAGGGCTTTTCCCAACCACGTGAGGTGTACCTCAAATGTCCTTGAGACGATAATGATATCATCCAAGTACACGAACACGTGGGGATACATCTCTGGAGCGATTAATTTGTCCAGGGCACTTTGGAAGGTAGCGGGTGCATTTGTCAGTCCGTACGGCATGCGTTAGAACTGAAAAAACCCTCCTCCCGGCACCGTGAAGGCAGTGATGTCTTTCGAGTCCTCCGCCAACGGTATTTGCCAATACGCGGCACTCAAGTCGAGTGTCGTGATATAATTGGCCTGTCGTAACTCATCAAGGATGCCGGTCATATTTGCAACCGGGTAAGCATCCTTTTTCGTTACTTCATTAACCCGGCGGAAATCGATACAAAACCGATATTTTCCGCTGGCTTTCTTGACCATCACTACGGGACTATTCCAGTCACTTTGGGATGGCTCGATGACTCCATCTCGGAGCATCTCATCTACTTCCTTCCACATTGACAGTTTGATGTGTTCGGACACGACTCTGACCCTTTGTCAGCTAGGTTCGTGCCCTCCCACATCAATCTTGTGGGGTGGTAGCTTGGAAATCGGTGGACTTCCTTCATGGACTGGAATTTTTTCATCCAGGAGCCTCTGGAGTTGGCTATTTTGCTCTTCTCCAGGTACCCTCAAGCCGTTACACACAGTTATGTGGCAGGCTCGGTCCACCGAGACAAACTTGAATGTTTCGTCAGGTTTGTCTCTAAAGAACCAGGATTGGTCAAAGAAGTCAATGACCATCCGTGCTTCTCTCAAAAAGTCCAATCCCAGTATGATATCCTCGGATAGCGAAGCCATCCAAAGAATTTCAACCGTGACGCATCTTCCCCCTAATACCAAAGGTATTTTAGAGGCTTCCTTTACCACCTCTAGTTGGCTATTCGCCACTAGAACTCTTCTCGGTGGTGTTCTTCTCGCACTGGTACCTAGCTCGCTCAGCAGCTCGATCCCCGCTTCTCCAGCGAAGGTACGAGATGCCCCTGAGTCCACTAGAGCGCGTATTTTCCTTCCGTGAATTTCGATATTCACGTGNAATCCCCGCATCTCCAGCGAAGGTACGAGATGCTCCTGAGTCCACTAGAGCGCGTATTGTCCTTCCGTGAATTTCGATATTCACGTGAAAGGCAAATGTCTTTCCTTTTTTCATCGCCTGATTGATAAACTCCAGATCAGAGCTTATCTCTGGCGACGACAATGCAATGGGGTCCGTCAGGGATTCTAGAGAGAGTTTTTCCACTCTCCCCTCCTCTCGAGACTCCTCTGCCACTGCCGCGGGCATTTCTACCCTTTGTACAGCAGTTTTTCCGACCTCTGGGCTATGATTCTGCCTTGAGATCTCCCTTCCTACAGTTTCTGAGGAATTTTCTGCCTCTTCCACTGGGTTTCTTTCCAAATTCTCCGAGATTTCCGGCGGCGCAGACGAATTTTCGTCATTTACGCTGCCGGTTTCCCGTTTTTTGGACGGCATTTTGGGCACTCTGGCAAGTGCACGCCTTTGGCACCGCATCCATAACAAAATACGGTTCGTTCGGCGGGGCGAATCCGGAATGTGTGGCCTACTCGGTCGCAATTGCGACACACTAACAAGTGCCTGGTGAAACCAGCACGTTCACCCCTNAAGATGACTTCTACAGTCTCTATGGGCTCGCTGTGCCCTTCCATCTCGAGTGCCCTCAGAGATGGCTTCTCATAGCCTCTGTGCTGCCTCGGGTCTCTCTGCACGAAGCTCGAGCTTTTTTGGACATAGCTCGGGCCTCGGTATGCGAAGCTTGGGCACAGGGCATGTTCTGGTTTTGGAGGGGGTCGCCACGTCAGCTCGGAGAGAATTAATTTCTCCTGACGTAAAGCGTGCCTCTCCAATTCTTTCAGCCTCGACGCGGGGCCGAGGGTGTAGCCAACTATGTACTTCGGCAACATATTGTTGTAGATGTACGTAAGCTGCTTCTCCTCGGACCACAGGGGTCGAGTGCGTCCAAATAAGCCGTTCATATTCGCTATGAACGCACCTACACTTTCCTCCGCGCCTTGCCGCCGGTCGGAAATTTCCTTGTGTAACGCCTGCTGGAAATCCAGCGCTCCGAATCTTTCGCGGAGGGCGTGGCACGCGTCTTCCCAAGAGAAAACCTCCACGTGGCGATACCACGTGAGGGCGTTCCCCTTGAGGACCCCTTTCAGGATCTTCACGAGATCGCTTTCCCTAACTCGGATTGCGTCTCTCGCATCGTCAATTGCGGAGATAAAATCCTCCACGTCTTCGTCTGGTTGCCCAGAGAACGATATGCCCCACCTGGTTAAATAATCCAGGGCTTTGCCAGAGCTCTCATAACGATTCTTACGATCCTCGCGGCCGTAAAAATCGCTCTCCGTAGTGCTTGACTCGGAGGCTTGCCTACGACGCTCTCTGCGGCGTGCGTATCTCTCATTTTTCCCATAATCATTTCCTAGGGCTGTTCGCCCTGGAGGATTTGTNTCACCTGGTTAAATAATCCAGGGCTTTGCCAGAGCTCTCATAACGATTTTTACGATCCTCGCAGCCGTAAAAATCGCTCTCCGTAGTGCTTGACTCGGAGGCTTGCCTACGCCGCTCTCTGCGGCGTGCGTATCTCTCATTTTTCCCATAATCATTTCCTAGGGCTGTTCGCCCTGGAGGATTTGTGGGAGACTGCCTCAGAACCTCAGGCTCTGGTTCTCGGATCTTCTGTTGAGGGTTGGCCATTGCTGGCCCCAATTGTCCCCTCACTTTCCTGTTCAGTTTTTGCACCTGAGCCAGTATTTCCTCAGCCGTTGGCATGGCGTTTGTTACCTTCACGCCCGGAATTCCTTCCGTCGGCGTCGTAGCTCCACTAGCATTTCGGCTAGTGGCTTTGTTGCCTTTTGGTCTCCCTCGCCCTCTGCGGGGAGGGGCTGCAGCTCCGATCNTCCTGTTCAGTTTTTGCACCTGAGCCAGTATTTCCTCAGCTGTTGGCATGGCGTTTGTTACCTTCACGCCCGGAATTCCTTCCGTCGGCGTCGTAGCTCCACTAGCATTTCGGCTAGTGGCTTTGTTGCCTTTTGGTCTCCCTCGCCCTCTGCGGGGAGGGGCTGCAGCTCCGATCAGTCCTGACGTCAGGAGCTGCTCCTCTAACCTCTTCGCTTCCTCAGCGAAGATCCTCAGTATTGCCATTCGCGAGGCTAGGTCCTCTGAGGACCTTTCGGCCCCTTGGCCTGGCCTGTCTTTTGGCAAGGGAAGGCTCCAATCCGCCGCCAGCGGACTGATCGGCCTTTTAGCCTTCTCCTCCTCCGAGAGCGGCCCCTTTTTCTCCGGTTTTGATCTCGAGACTTTTTCAGCCTCGGATTCTCCACCACTACTTTCCGAGATCGTCACTTCTCCAGTGCGTTTCCTCTGCGTCTTCTTTTTGGCTCCCTTTTCGGGATCCATTTCCGAACCTTTCGGTTCCGCCGGGGTTTCAGAGGTTTTCTCCTCCCCTCCCCCTTCCGTTTGCTTATTCAGCAAATCCTTCTTTGGCGCCATTTCTAGCCCAGGGAGTCTTCCGTAAAGTCAGGAGGCTTATTCAACCTCTGTCTTTACGACAGAAAAGAGTTTCCTGGGAGCTCTGCAGCTCCTTTTATACTCTGCAGTACAGAGTGGGGGGTCCTCCCTACTCTTGTTCCTTCTCCGAGTATGTGGCGCCCCCTTCTTTGGGTTGGCGGCTACTCTGGAGGCTCTTCGGGGAATTTTACTTACCCAGTAAAAGCCACTATAAATCCCCAGGATCATCTAGTGAGTATTTCTGAACGAAAAGTCACTAGTTCTGGGCGGTTATCTGTCTTATCCCGATCTTTTCCCGCCATTTCGGACGTTTACGGACATTTCTGGAGGTATTTCATGTCTTTGCAGGCACTTTTCCCTCTTCCTCACTCTTTTATTGGGCTTTTCCCCTTTCTGTATTTGAAAAATACTCCATTTCCCGCCTTTGGCGGTACTGGGGGGGTGTTTTCCCAATTAAGAGAACCTTTCTCGGCATTTTCAGTATTTTTCAACTGAGGTGGCGCCATCTAGTGGCATTGCTCACCAACCGGTACCATTTTCTTCAGTCGGCAGGGAAGATTCTTACTTTACCGACTGCCATTCAACCGTGGTGGGTTACCGACAGTTGTTACTTTTATCGGGGAGGCGCTAGATGGCGCCTACTACCCGATTTGCATGCACGTGTGGATAGTTATTTGTTTTGGGGCTTTCGCCCCTTTCCTTCGCCTTCTATTCACTCGGAAGTGAATTTCGGCGTTCATGCCACCCATAAATGAGTCTGTACCGGCCTCCTGGTCATTTCGGACCAGGCCTCTCTCCCAAAAGAGAGAAATGGGCGGGGAGCAGAATGAAAGTGCCCTCCCCTGTNTATTTCGGACCAGACCTCTCTACCAGCCGAAAAGAAATGGGTGGGGAGCAGAGCGAAAGTGCCCTCCCCTGTCCAAAACTTCGGTTGCCGAGCTCCTCCTCCCGCCTTTTCAGGCGGAGTCCTCGCTCTCGCTTTCCTCAGCCTTTGGGAGTTCATCCTCCTCCATCGGCTGAACCTGAGCGAGCTTTTCGGCCCTTTCTCTCGCCCTCCGCTCCGTCCGGGCGATCTTTCCCGGTTTTGTCGGCTTTCTCGGTTGCAGGGGAATGAACCGAGGTCCTTTCCCGTGCTCTCCTTGAGCCACATAACCCGGCCCCCTCTGGAAGGGCCTTCTGGCCTCCGGGGCTCGCCTGGGCGGGCGTGGTTTCGCCCTCGCTTTGGCATCCGCCTTCTGCTGCTTCCTCAGCAGCCTTAGGGTGTCCCGAGGCACATTCTGCCCGAATTCAGGCACCCATGGGCTCCCATTTCTTGGTGCAGGAGGCACAAAATTCCTCGCTGCATGGGATGCCGCACCTTCGGCAGTGGGGCCTTCGTGCCTCCGGGCAGTCTCTGCCCTTATGTCCCGGCAGTTCCAGCACAGGCGTGCTGGAATGAAGGATTGCGGGAGTCTCCTCCTCTTCTCCTCCTGCCTGGGGGTTTCGTCGTCGACGAGAGGGAATGTTGTATCCATCCTCTCGTCTTCAGAGGCCTTACGCTTGGGGATTTCCGCCCCAACCGCCTCTGTGGATCCTTCCCCCCCGTGATGGAGTATTTGGAGCTGGATGCTCCGTGCCTCCGCTTCGGAGTCCTTTCCTTCAGGGTTTTGCGCCCCTGACCTCTTCCCCTTCCTCCTCCCTGTCAAAGAGAGTTTGCCCTTGGCCTCGGAGATCGCCTCTTTGGCCTCGGGCTCCAGCGCTGCGGCTGGGGGGATTTTCCTCTCAGAGCCTTTCGGCCCTGAGCTCTCCGTCCTCTCCCCGTGCAGGACTTCGGCGTAGGTGCGCCTCATCCCTGCCCCGGTGCCCTGCTCGGTGTAGCCTTGCAGCCCCACCTTCTCTTTCGCCGCTCCCTTTTTCCCTCGTCCCTTAGCTTTGGAGCTCTGCTCCTCGGCTTCGGGCTTCTGAAGGGGGGTCTCTGATCTCCTGGAGGAGGTTTGACGAGGGTTTTTCACCCCGTCTACCTTTCCCAGGGTACGGCCGTTCTGTCTGCCCTCCCCATCGGAGCGGGTGGCGGCATCGCTGACGTTGAGGGCCCCAGGTTGACAGGTGGCAGCTGCGCAAACACAGCCGCCAGCAACCCAGGGTTTGCCGACAACGTCGCCACCAAACTCCTTACCAGCTCCTCCTCCGGCATTGCCTTAGGAGCTGTACTTCCCTCGGGATTTCCCGCCCGAGTCTCATCCACCGGGGGAGAAGGTGCCGTCGTAGACACCTCCACATCCATGGGATGTACCTCCATCTTCTCCAACGGCTCGAAGACGGGCGATGGGGGCTCGTCTTCCTCTTGCCCGAGCAGCAAGGCCATTTCGGCCAGCTCCTCAGCCGTGAGCTGTCTCTCTGCAATAAATAGCGAGGTTAATTCTATGAGGGGATTGGCCTCATTGCCTTGCGGCAATGTGATCGCTCCCCCGACACTTCCCTCCAGGGTTATTTCGCCCTGGGTGCTTTCCTCGGGCTCCTGGGAGCCCGACCTACCTGCTTGTGCTTCCTCGGCGGTCTTCACCACCTTCTGCACTAACTCGTCCAAAGTTTTGTCCATTGCACGGGGTTATCCACCACGTGCGCACTGTGCAATCCTTAGGGAGCGTTGAAAACATTTTCCGCGTCCTGTCACTGTCGTGGTCAAGACGGAAAAGGACGCTTCCCGTGGTCATTTCCCCCAATTCCACAGGTGTTGGGGGTGGGGGAATTAGGGCGCGTGTCGCTTAAATTAATCGCCGCCGGTGGTCCCCCCTGGTGACCTGGATTCCGACCTAAATTTCCATATTTTAGGTAGTCCTTTTGCACACCGTTGATTGATATCAATCAGTGGTGTCAATTTTCATTTTTTCCGCGCGACTTGTCCGTCACGTGGCTCACCCTCGCGGGCGGAAACCGTACCTCCGACACCTGCAGTCGGTAATGCTATGCTTTTCAGAATAGTCTTCTTTACCGGGCGTCGGTAAATGCCTCTTTCAGCATTTTTGGCCCATTTTACGACAGAAAAAATTCAATTTTGCAGAATTTCCTGTTCTTTTACTCACTTTCTTGGATTTTTCGGTCGAGGAAAGGGAATGCCCCGCGCCTGAGATCATCCCCCCCGGGTGACGAGGAGAACAGCAGTCAGAGCAGCCGGAACAGCCCCTCCCAAGCGAAAAATCGATACCTTCGAATTTTCGTCGGAGAAAACAAACTCGGCCTCTCAAGGTCATCTCCCCCGAGTGTCGAGGAGACAGAACATCGAGTTTCTGAGAAAATCTCCCCACAACAAAAATGTCGTGCATTCCGAATTCTATTTTTCCCTTTTCAAGGAATAAATAAAATTCGTTACGTTCGAGGGGAATGAATTTTCTCGATTCTCCTCGTATTATCTATGCGATAATTTTCACTTACCCATTTTCCAGGGTTTTCTTCCCTACTCCATTGGCGTGGCCCCACGTCGGGCACCATTTTGTGAGGATATTTTCCCGGGTTGTTCACCCTCGCTCAATAGTCGGGCGCCAGCCGAACCTTCACGGGAGGTTCGACGAAAACCGGCCTCTGAGGCAAACTCGTCCACTCAGAGGACTTTTTGGCTTGGACAATGTGTTGCCTAGCTAACATCAGCATGATACGGTAGAGTGGGCGAGGTCCACCAGGAGTATTACCGTCACATTCCACGGCCTTTGCAAGCCGAGGATTATGCCTCGCGGCATAAGTTCCCTACTGAGTGGGATTCATCTTTCCTCCGGAGGGTCTCTCGACTCCTCCGGCATGCTTCCTCTCTCCGAGTATTTCTACCCGGGAGAGTTTCTGAACTATTTGCGATTCAGCCGGAACTCCTCAGAGCCTGGGACGTGGAGAGGCTGATCTGACCAGGGTGGAACTACGTTACCCACGCTACGACCACCCACTCTCTCCACCTCCAGTTACCGCTTTGGTTATCGCGCGTCACTGCCTCCGGGTAGTACTAGACCGTCGGCGTATAGTTGGACCGACAGGAGGATTTCTCGACTCCAGGCCCACGGGCCCATACGCCTCGAATCGTTCCGCCGAGACTAGATGACGCCGAACACGACGAAGTCGTCACCTCGCGTTCCGAAATAACTCAGATTTACGCGCGGGGGATGCAGGGGCATCCCCCTATATTCGCCGCCACAGTTATGCACCAGGCTACGCTGAGTAAACTCCTTACCATGGCTTCTTCAGCCATCCACCACTTCCAGCACACCGAGAGATTATTTCAACCTCTCGGTTCAAGCGCTCGCGTGCAACTAACTCGGAATCTTACTAGGGCCTTGCCTCCTAGTCTGGCTATCTCGGCGACGATAGGTCATTCCGTTACCCTATCCCCACCAATCAACCCGACGGGATCACGGAGGTACCAGTCCTTTCACCTGGCCGTTGGTCCCTAGCCTACTCCGACATAGCCTATAGAATCGCCCAGTTGGACGGCCTGTACGTCGGCCCCATTTCCCCTAGCACATGCTGGGCGAATTCTAATAGGGCGATAGTCTAGTACGCCCTCCAAAACTCCAGGGGTCGCTGTTTCACCCATAACCGCTATGCTGTAGGTCTTTCATTGATTTGTGGTTTATCTCACCTAGTCCCGGCTTTCTTCAGCCGCTTCTAGGTGTCACTAGTTATCTCTCTTCAACAATTTTGAGATTTCACTTATCTTTTTAAGGGGATTTCAACCCGTAACGAGAAAATCTCGTTATAACATCTGTTACAAGTTCTATCACAAACAAGCCCTTAAGAGCTATAGGGCGTATTACAATGTTCGCAATAATACTTGCAGCCGAAGAATGAAGCTAAATTTTGAATTGGATCATAGTGTTTCTCTTCCGGATAATAGACAATGGGGAGAGTATATTGTGTAGGTATATTCCTGCTGGTTAGTTCAGGCGTGCCATCGTAGAGTACCGGGCGATCTTTGCCATTCCTTTTGAGAGAATAAACCTTGATAATGCACCCCTCACGTGCCAAATATCTTTGATATTGTATAATTTCCTCTAAACCACAGCCATCGACAGGTACAACGACCCCTGCCTCGCGGGTCCGGCGTTGGGCTTCCTTACGTTGCATTTTACCCTTGGATTGTCGAATGGATTGCCAGATCTCGTGTATTTCGCCCTTGTCAGCTCTGGCCTTCAATTCCTTTGCGTATACTCTGGCCACAACAAGTGATCAGGCTAAACACAAGCCATNACAGGTACAACGACCCCTGCCTCGCGGGTTCGGCGTTGGGCTTCCTTACGTTGCATTTTACCCTTGGATTGTCGAATGGATTGCCAGATCTCGTGTATTTCGCCCTTGTCAGCTCTGGCCTTCAATTCCTTTGCGTATACTCTGGCCACAACAAGTGATCAGGCTAAACACAAGCCATCTTCATTTGAAATTTGAAGCACACATTTTTTACTCCGTCCCCTTTTCATCCCCTTTCCAAAAAAGTCTCCTTGTCCTGCAGGGGCTTCAGTCACATGGAGTTGTATCCAAAATGTATCCGCACAGTCAAAACCATTGGCGCTCTGTGCAATAGAGCTCACAAGATTCCACAAATCTTGAAACTCGTATCCATTAATCGCACGTGGGCTTATCCATGCGTTGTCTCTTTGCATATTTGCAAAATTGAATGTGACGCACATTCGATTCATTCCGCGGCCACCGGCTTCTATGATATTATTGTAGACATCTCGAAAAGCTTCTTCCACCCACTCGGTCGGATTGCGACCTTCAGGCACAGGGTTAATTCTAAACTCCATCACATGTGTGTCGAGTTTGAAACGAGGGAGCCTCTGGCGTGACCTTCGTATTGTTCTCAGAGCTGACGGTGGGTCCTCTTCATTTCGGCCAAATTGAGCATCTGAAATTGAATTTATTTTCAATGGTAAGAATATTTTTAGAAAAAAATATTCATTATTATTAACATATAATGTGATACTCACCGTTGTGTTGATCTAGTAAATCTAGATTGAAGTCTTCAATGGCTTTGAGCGCCTCAGGATCATTGTTCACTGTTTTACCACCACCATATTGAATATCAAAGAACTCGAGGTTAAAACTCTGAAATAAATCCACTTCAAAATTATCTTCAATTTCAAAATCACTCAATAAGTCCAAATTAAAATTATTTATCCAATCAAAATCGCACTTCAGAGGTGGGATATTTCCTCTAGAAGCACCACTAGGCCCTGGTAAATCGTTTGGGTCCGTCATTCCGAACAACTTTTAGCAACTTTACCACCGAACAACTTTAACTTTTTCTTTAAAGAAATGTGTAATACACCGATTGAAAAAGTGATTTTCTATTATGCTGAGTGGCAGAATGGATATTCGGAGTATGACAAAAATTTTGTCGAATTTCGAGAGGGTTTACCAAGATCCGGAGATTTTGATGATAATAAACCAAAATTGGTTGTTGTGGACGACTTGATCCGTGAATCATCGAATGGTGCAATAGTCGACTTATTCATAAAAGGCAGTCATCACAAAAATCTCTGTGTTATGTTTATATCTCAAAATTTATTCCACCAAGGAAAAGGACAGCGAGATATTTCATTGAATACAAATTATATTGTCGTATTCAAAAATCCTCGAGATCGTGCACAAATTGCCCATTTGGCTCGTCAGATATATCCTGAGGATCCAAAATTTTTACAAGAGGCATATTTCGATGCGACATCGCAGGCTCATGGATATTTGCTGCTTGATTTAAAACAGTCGACTCCTGAAAACTGTAGATTCCGTACCAGTGTATTCCCCAGCGACCCCTATCACTATGTTTATGTGCCACGAAAGGAAAACTATATAAAAGGGGGAGGCTCATCACGTGGTATACCAGTCGTTCGTGTGTAATGGCAAAGACAAGTCGCTCTGGAAACGGCTGTATTCGCAAGGTGCTCGGAGAAAAAAATACAGCCTTATTATACGCACTGATCCACGGCCCACCGAGACTACGACGAGCATTAATACAACACGCCAATAAAGATCTGATTCGTTGTATTTGCGAGTGTGCTCTGAATTTATTGCATGGAAATATTCCATTGAAAAATTGTGAAAAATCGAAATTGTGTAAACTTAAAAAAATCTTGAGAAAGTTGGCAGACAAAAGACAGAGTTTATCCAGCAAGAAAAAAATTCTCAATCAGAAAGGTGGCGCATTCCTGCCCATGTTATTGGGGCCTCTCATTAGGGCAATCATTTCAGCTGTTGTATAATCATGGAACATGCACGAAAAATGATACTTGTGCCGGAAGACAGTGTGGAAAAAATTGAAGAAAAATTATACACATGACGTTCATCACGTTCTAACGGAGCTGGCTAAAGAGATTCAACCATCAGCTCAAACCCCTGGCACTAATACAAGTCGATTGGATGCTCAATTATTGGAAATTTTGAATTCAAAACACCCAAGGATGATCATGAGAAATGGAAATTGTATAATGAAGTTTTGAGACGCTATTTGTTTTATACACAGCAGAGTAAAGTACCTGTGCGAGAAACGGAGACCCCCGACGAGACGGGGTCTAGCGAACGATACGATCCGAAAGCTATTGTAGCGACTATACCTGCGACCTTCCAAAGAAAAGCCTCGGGTATTTTGGAATACATCGATAGAGTAGACACTAGAAGAAAACTCAAGTGAGATGCAAGGGGGATTGACTTTGAATGGCCAATCACTTGATGGCGTGAATATTGTCGATTTAATTCAAGATGTGGTCAGAGCCCGTAAAACTTGTCAAGCTAAAGGCTGGGAACATTTTGCCGTGTATCTCCATAGTATAAATACACCTCGCGAGTTTATGGGTAACCCTAAATTTCATCGTGTACCGCAAATACCCTCTAGTAGGCCCAAAGTACAGCCTGAGATTTCGGAGGACGAAAGCTTTGAAGAGGAGGGTGGTACACCCCGCAGCTCGCTCGTGCACCGTACTCGTCGGAATTTGAAGAGAAGAGTGCGAGTTTTTTCTTCGTACGGCAAAAAAAAAGAAGACCTGAGGACTTTCATCATGGCTTCAATTTCAGAAAAAGAGAAACTATCGGGGGCCTATTTTCATCCTCCAGAGCCTGTGGCTTATACGGGAGCACGAAATATTCTCACAAAATATAAGAATGAAATTGAAAAAAATAAAATAAAAAATTGGCTAAACGCACAGAATACTTATACTCTCCATAGACCCATCAGACGTAAATTTCCACGGTTACATTATACAGTGACAAACATTGATGATGTATGGGAGGCTGATTTGGTTGAGTTGAGATCACTAAAGACATACAATGATGGGATTTCATATTTACTTGTGGTCATTGACGTTTTAAGCAAGTTTGCCTGGGTTGAACCATTGAAGGACAAGTCGGTGCCACAGGTACTCGAGGGCTTTAAACGTATAGTGGGAAGGAGCAGTGGTCATGTGCCTGTTTGTATACAAACTGACAAGGGAAATGAATTTATGGCTAGCAGTGTCCAAACATTTTTCTCTGATAAAAAAATTCAATTGCGTGTTGCACGTAATCCTGACATAAAAGCCGCAATCGTGGAACGTTTCAATCGAATATTGAAGGAGCGTATGTGGCGGTACTTTACACATAGTCGAACATATAAATATATGGATGTATTGGAACAAATTGTCGACTCTTATAACAACTCGAGACATTCGTCAATAAAAATGGCACCTGCGGCTGTTAATATCGATAATGCTCCATATGCATGGCGTAATATACAAAATCGGTACAAGTCGGAGAAATCTCGTAAAGAAACCTTTAAATACAAAGTTGGTGACTATGTGCGCATCAGTCGAGCGAAAGACATCTTTGAGAAAGGATATGAGACTATGTGGAGTAAAGAAATATTCCAAATAACGAAAGCAGTCCTCAAACAATCATTACCAATAACGAGCTGAAAGATTTAGCTGATGAACAAATTGAAGCATTTTTTTACGAGCTAGAGTTGGTGCTTGTCAATAAACAAACGGACAAGGATGAATTCGTAGTTGAACGTGTCATACGCTCTAAAGGAAAAGGAAAAAATAAACAAATTCTTGTTCATTGGGAGGGATATCCTGATAAATTTGATTCGTGGATACCTGCGTCAGAGCTGCACGTCATTGGAAAAAAATGAAGAGGAACGAATTTTATATGGTACTCCCAAGCAACAGCAGCATGGACTATCATCCCGATAATACAGCATCAAAATATGCAACATTGCTCCCGAAACAAGTTGAGTCGGAGGGAGAATGGGTTGTGGGTCTGAGTGAAATACAGTTTCCTTGTAATTTTTTACATATACGTGATAGGAAAGATGCCTCCATCAACTTTGTTAGTAGCGGAAAAGACAATAAGGGCAAGGCAAATCTACCACAAACATTTTTTCTACCTACTGCGGTTTTCAAGGACCTGACCGATCTCGTGAGTTCTATGAATAACTTTGCACCCTTGAAGGATCATATAAAATTTGAGTATTCTACCCAACAAGGCTTTGTGAAAATTGGAAGACCTTGCACCTCCAAAACATGCAGTAGGACGGTCCACGCATTAGACTTTTCGGATAAATTGGCTGATATGTTGGGGTTTGAGAGGCGCGTGCACAGTTTCACAAACGCAAAGCCGTATTGTGAGGGATATCTACCTGCCAGTCTGGCCAGGGGTTTACCTGAAAGCTTGTTCATCTATAGTGACCTTTGTGTACCCTATGTAACAGGTGATGTGCAGTCATCTCTTTTACGAGTGGTGCCATTCAATGCTTCTGGTTATACATATGGAGCCACACACTGTGCTACTTTTTCAAATCCTCATTATATTCCGTTGATGAGATACTCATTTCGCACAATTGAAATAGATATAAGGTGCAATCGTGGTGAAATGATACCATTCGAGTACGGACCCTTGAACGTGACACTTCATTTCAAGAGAATTGATTAACGAGCAAAATGAGTCCTTACATTGCATATTACGCGAACCAGGCTGGTGGAGGGTCAGTGGAGAGATACAATAATGTCGGACGGGTTTATGTTGGGAACCCATATCAACGTGGCCATGGAATTGGGGCTTTCCTCGGGGGCCTCTTTCGTCGAATTCTGCCCTTCCTCGGTAGTGCAGCTCGAGCAGTCGGTAAAGAAGCTCTCAACGCGGGAATTAACGTTGTAGGCGATGTAGTGACAAACGGAAAACCCTTAAAGGTGGCGCTGGAGGATCGGCTAGCGGAGTCGGGATTAAAATTGAAAAGGAAGGCACAGGAAAAAATTGGGTCCATGATGCGTGGATCAGGATATAAAAGAAAGCGTAAACGCCTCGCATCTCATAAGCTCACTGGACGCGGGTCTGCCAAGATATCCAAAACGAGGAAGAATAAAAAGGAGAGAAATATTCCAAAAAATAAGAGAAAAGGAAAAAAAGTGAAAAAAAAAATCCAAGAGGAAGACTCGCGATTTATACGATATTTTCAACTAATCATCATATCGTTTCTACATTCACACTCTTCCGAGTGCGTGAAATCGGAGCTCGATCTGTTCACTATACCCCCGACGCAGACGAGTATTGAAAATTCTCAATTTTTTTATTATAATCCTGTGTCTACTTTATCGGATGACGCCCCAATCGAATTCATCGTACCAGGCCATGGAGAAGAATACATTGATTTGGCACACACTATGATAAAAATTCGAGCGAAAATTTTGAGACCCGATGGCACTGCTGCTGTTGAGGATTCCGTCGGTCCTGTGAATAATTTTTTGCATTCAATGTTCAACCAAGTGGATGTATATTTCAATCAAAAAGTTGTTACGCCGCCAAATAACCTCTACGCCTATAGAGCATATATTGAAACATTGCTGAACTATGGAGAAGATGCCAAGTCCTCGCATCTCGGAATGGCTCTATGGTCAACTGATACCTCTGGCGCTATGGATACCGCTGCAGTTGTGGGCGCTGATGTGAAAAAAAATAAAGGCCTAATCTCTCGACAAGTATTTACGAAAGGTGGAAGACCGTTTGATCTGCTGGGACATTTGCATTGTGACGTTTTCAATCAAGATAAATTTTTGATGAACGGTGTAGAGCTACGTGTTCGTCTTATCCGCGCAAAGGATGAATATTGTCTCATGGACGATACTACACTTAATTATAAAGTAAATATTGTGGAGGCCTCTTTAATTGTTCGACGCGTGAAACTCAGCCCTGGAATATTGATAGCTCACGCTAAAACGCTTGCAAAGACAACTGCAAAATATCCCTTGACCCGTGTTGAGGTTAAATCTTTTGTTCTGCATAATGGAATTATGGGAGAGACGATAGATAACGCAATTTTAGGGCAGCTGCCTAATAGAATTATACTTGGATTTGTTGACAATGCCAGTTTCAATGGAGCGAGGAAGAAGAATCCCTTCAACTTCCAGAATTTTGGAATCAACTTTTTATGCCTGAATGTCGATGGACGCCAAGTACCTACGAAACCCCTGCAACCGAGTTTTACCTCTGACGGGTGTCTAGATGTGGAAGCTTTTAATACTTTATTTGCGGGGACTGGAACGCATTTTAGTGACCATGGAAATAACATTTCTCGTCTAGCATATTCCGACGGCTTTTGTTTATTCGCCTTTGACCTGACTCCCGATTTATCTGCAAGTTCTGCCGGTCATTGGAATCTCGTAAAGAGTGGGAGTGTTCGTATTGAAGTACGATTCAACAAAGCAACAGAGCAAAATGTAAATTGTCTGCTATATGCTGAATACGATAATTTGTTGGAAATTGACTCAACAAGACAAGTTATTGTCGACTACAGTGGTTGAAAAAGAATACTAAACTATTTAATAGAGGTTCACCACACAATTACGTTAGTTGCGTCCAAACAACCGAGCAGGTGTCACACCATAAACCTTTTCTACCCGGGTCACAAGGCCACGACTATTGTCCTGCGTACCATCGTCTTATGAATAAACTTGAGCTCCTGAAGGTACTACCCCATACCGATGCATCAATTGGAGGCGTCTACCCTGCTGATCGTGTCCCCTGGACATGGTCCCGGCCCTGTGCCGTCATCATCAATACCGATAACCACAACCAAACAGGAAGCCACTGGGTTGCCGTTTACCTCGGTTCAAATGGACGAGCAATCTATTTCGACAGCTTCGGAATGCCGCCCTTCGACACAAGAATCGCTCAGCGTCTTAAGCGAAATTGCCATGTATATGAATGGAGCCAGAAAGGACTCCAAGATATATCGTCTGATGTTTGTGGCCAGTACTGCATTACTGTGCTTCACTGGTTGTTCAATGATCGGTCTTTACAATCCTTTCATAAACTATTTTCATCAGACAGAAAACGTAACGATCGCATTATTACGAAAATGTTTAAAAAAATTACTCAAAATCGAAATTGTAATCGTGAAAATTTAAGTAAACCTTTTCAGAGTTTATCTGGCAAAGGTATTTTACATTGTAATCAGCGTTCCACTAAAAAAAATTATGTACCTCCATTAATTGATCAATAATAATAATAATAATAATAATAATAATAATAATGATAATAATAATAATCATCATCATCATCCTTTACAATTAAGAAAATTATGTATCCTAGACAATAAGAATAATTCCGAATAAATAATTTATGTAATACTATAAATTGAGCGTTATGTAGTCATTTCTTATTACCACAACCCACTTTCCACCCGCCACTCATTATCCATCTCGCGGCCATTTTCCACCCACCACCCATTTTCTGTGACCCTCGGACCCCAACTTTGAGGCCCTGCACCCCAGGGGGCCCCCCAGCGCGCCGACGGCCTCTTCAAAGGCATGCCGCCGAGGGGGGAGGGGGGACGTGCACGTGCACTTCCTGGAAAAAAGGGGGGGAGGGGGGGAATTCCTGGAAAAAATTTCGCCAATAATGCCCTCTTACTACTACGGTACAACAGAGTAAGGAGGTTAGCACAGCGCGGCCGTCTGAAACCGAACTCTGAAGAACTGGAGGCTAAGCACAAGGAAGCACAGTGAAACTCAATAAAGCCATAAAATGCAGCAAAATGCAAGCCTGGAATGAATTCCGGGATCAAGTCGAAGGTGACCCGTGGGGCAGACCATACAAGGTGGTCATGGCAAGACTCAAAAGTCAACCAATGCTATCCCCGACATGCCCTGAGCTCCTAAATAGAAATGTCTCAGTGCTATTCCCCGAACGACAAGAACTCCACTGTATTGCAAAGCCAAATGAAGAGGAAATTATTCCACCGATCATGGAGGAGCAACTGATGGAAGCCTGCAGCAAAGTGGGAACAGCAAGGCCCCTCGTCTAAATGGAATCTTGAACATTGCAATGAAGGCGGCTATGAGCGCACTGCCAGCAGTATGCCTGGAGGAATACAATGCGTGTCTCAAAGAAGATATCTTTCCGAGCAAGTGGAAGCAGCAGAGACTGGTGCTACTCCCAAAGGGGAAAAAGCCACCAGACTACTACCTTCATACTATCGTCCTCTGCTCGACACACCGGGTAAGATACTGGAGCGCATTGTCCATACGAGGATAGAAGCAGTAGTCGAACCGCTACTAACCGACAATCAATACGGCTTTCGAAGAGGCCGTTCCATCCTGGATGCCGTCAATCTGGTCGTCAACAGCGCGAGGGAAGCGATGTCCGGAACGAGATGGCTTGGAGGTACGAAAAGGTACTGCTTGGTTGCTACCTTAGACATGAAGAACCCCTTCAATTCGGCCAGGTGGGACTGCATTATGGACGCTCTTGAAAAGATGAATGTACCTGGATACCTGCGGAGAATAATAACTAGTTACTTCATCGATAGAGTCCTGAAATACGACTCGGGGGATGGGCCTAAGGAATATAAAGTCACTGGAGGTGTACCCCAGGGTTCGGTCCTAGGCCCTTTTTTGTGAAATATCATTTATGACCGACTACTGAAGTGGGCAGACCCGAGTGAGGTAAAACTCGTGGCGTTTGCAGACGACGTAGCCGTAGTGCTCGTTGCAAAACACCCAGAGGAGATCATTTACTACTTTGACATGACTTTTCACAAGGTTCGCTAGTGGATGGACTCAGTGGGTTTAAACTTGGCAGAACACAAAACGGATGTCGTGCTCATTACCAGGAGAAAGCGTATTGAGACAATCACGCTGCAAGTCGGTGATTACGAAATTACATCCGAGCCGTTCATCCAGTACCTTGGGGTTTCAAACAGCAAGTAGAGCATGTAACAACCAAGGCATCGGATGTAAAATGCGCCATATCTCGCCTCATGCCCAATACGGGAGGCCCCAAGCAGAGAAGACGAGCATTATTGTCGTCAGTGATCACGTCAGTACTCATCTACGGCATTGCTATCTGAGCTGACGTATTGCAGATACAGTAAGTCCAACGCAAAGTGGCAACGGTCTACCGACTGAGTGCCCTCCGAGTTGCCAGCGCATACCGCACTGTGTCTGATGATGCTGTGTGTGTCATTGCCGGGATGATGCCAAACGGCATATTAGCAGTGGAACGAAAATCCTGGTGCTGGAAAAAAGGAGTGACTCAACTGAGCCCAACTGAGCTCAGGGCCGATGAGAGACGTAAGAGTTTGCGACGATGGCAGTCACCCTGGGACGCCTCGCTGCAAGGGAGATGGACCTATCGCCTGATCCCGTAGGTGGGTGTTTGGCTGAGCCGTGAACATGGCGAAGTCAATTACTACTTGCCTCAGATGCTGTCCGGACATGGGTGTTTTCGGGCGTATCTTCATAGATTTAAACATGAGGATTCCCCGAATCGCCCGTTGGGTACAGGTGCTGTAGAAGACGTGGAGCATGTCTTATTGATATGTCCACGGTTCAGTACGACACGCTTCGAGTGGGAGTCTGTTCTTGGTGGGACAATCCTGCCCGAGAATTTGGTGGAGGCAATGCTGTCTTCGAAGGCAGCCTGGGAACAAGCGACTTCGCGGCGAAGATCATGAAGGAGCTCCGTGAGGAAGAATGCCATCAGAAGAAAGCTGCATAGGAGAGGAAGCTACTGGAACTTCTCACCCACACCCAACACGTTAGTGAGGATAGAGGATGTACAGTAGGAACAGAATATGAGGAAGAGCTATGGCTAAGGCCTCCTCCCCCCCAAAAAATTAATGCCTGCCGGCTGTTCCTTGGGCAAATGGACACATATGAAAAGAGGAAAAAAAGGTTTTTACTGGGTAAGAATCCCAGATCTGGTTTTCAAGATCACTTTACCACAATCTTTTCAAGATTTTCCGAAACATTTATAAAAAAACACACACACACACACACTCAAATACACACATATACACGCACACACACACAGGTTAATAAATTTGCAATTTTCTTTTGAATAGATTCTCTTTCTCCATTCTTATACCAATATTCTCTTCCATTTTTCCATATCACTAGGCAGGACGTGCGCTTCGCGCGCTAGCTAAATTGCGTACAATCGATATAGTATAGCATAATTTTTTCAATTCCCGCTACCTCATTTTCTACAACGCGTTAATATACACCATTTCAAAGGTCTTGTGAAAATGCAGTTGAAAACGGTATATGCATAGTTTCATCTGCTTAACCGATAGTTTAAAAAATCCAATCCAAGTTGAAGTTTTTTTTTATTTGACAATAAAAATAATGAAATTCAGTTTCAGTTTTTTTTTGTAAAAACCCCCATAAGTCAATGAATGGTGGCTATGATTAAATAATTCCAGGATCAAATTGAACGTAGTGGAATGTGTGTTCATCTGAGTGTGAGATATCTTGTCAAATTCAGACAGAAACCAAGAAACTCTCGGGATTTAAGGGGAAGAAATTGGAAATTTTCAAAATGTGACATGCAAAAAATCGATATATAATCACTTGTAACATTTGATCTAGTGGATGGAAGAGATAATCTGGGATATCATTTCGAAGATCTCAATGAGACCTTCAAATTGACGTATGATATATGTCCGTTAGTCAAGTCTCAAGCGTCGATAATTCACAAAAAATGTCATTCTTAAGGTGTGACATATTCCATAAGTAAAAGATCCGTGAGCGTTACCAGGCTTTTTTCTTTGGTTTCCATGCTCAAGTTCTTTTTCCTTTTCTATGAACCATGTATATAGTACAATCTTTGGAAAGCTCATTAAATGAGTTCCAAAGTGACGTCTGTTTCATCCAATTATGACCATTTTTCATTGAGTTATGAGAGTTTTAAGCGAAAAGTGAATTTTCATGTTTCACTTGAAAAATTAACTTCGGATGGATTTTTCGATGCTTTCAAGTGGCTTAAACAAAGATATTTATACATCATTTTGAAGGACATGTACTGTTTTACGAAATGGTGTATTAAAAATGCGATTTAATTGGATTTTCATCAATTTATTACAGTTTTTTTCCATTTTTTATGTTTTGTCACACCTAGAAAATGACAGTTTATGTAATTTATCAAGAGTTTATACTTAATCAGCGGGGATATATCATATATCAATTCGAAGGTTTCATCGGGATCTTCAAATTGATACCTCATATTATTGATTCCAACCCTTAGATCAATTGTTACAAGCGATAATGCATCGATTTTGGCATGTCACGTTTTGAAAATTTCCATTTTTTTTCTATAAACGATGATATTTTCTGTTTTTTTTTCAAATTTGTGGGAATATATTATCTATAATTCAATGCACATTAAATTGCCTTCAAATTGACCCCTGAACTATTTAATTACAGCCAAGTTTGATCAACTTATAGGAGATTATATCTAAGAAATTGAATTTCTTGATTTATTGCTGAATTCAGATTAGTTCGCATTTTTCAATCACTATCGTTACAGTAAAGTGAAGAATTCGTACATCATTTTGAAGAGTATTGTTAGTTCTTCAAAATGGTATATAAAAAATCTGATTTCGTGGAATTTTCATCCAATTATGGTAGATTGTTTCTATTTTTTACTTCATGTCATACTTAAAAAATCATAGTTTCTGACAAAAAATGATGCTTTGGACTTCACCAGCGGGGATGTATTATATACTAATTTGAAGATCTTATCGAGATCTTGCAATTAATACCGTGTGTTATCCATTCTATCCAATAGATAAATTCTGATAAGCAATAATAATTTGATTTTGGGATATCACGCTGCGAAAATTCAAATTTTTTCCTCTTCATGAGGAAAATTTCCTCGGTTATTGTCCAAATCTGTGTAAGTACCTAATGCTTAAATATGGAAATATCACATTTACGTTCAAAAAATTGACACTAAACTGATGCCCCATTAAAAATGCATTGATATTTTCCCTTTTTCGAAATCATTTATTGCTAATCATGAAGCTTTCGATTCGATCCATCAATTTGTATGACGAATCGATTTGAACATCGTTATCATTTGTGAAGTTGTCAGGAGAATGAAGTGAAGTTTTTGTTTAAAGTTGGTTTATAGTTGGTTAATTTAATTGTCACAATAATTATAATTATTTCTGATATAAATATTAAAACATGATTGAAATATAAT
>NW_021680918.1:30981-81683 GCF_001412515.2 Diachasma alloeum
ATCCAATAGATAAATTCTGATAAGCAATAATAATTTGATTTTGGGATATCACGCTGCGAAAATTCAAATTTTTTCCTCTTCATGAGGAAAATTTCCTCGGTTATTGTCCAAATCTGTGTAAGTACCTAATGCTTAAATATGGAAATATCACATTTACGTTCAAAAAATTGACACTAAACTGATGCCCCATTAAAAATGCATTGATATTTTCCCTTTTTCGAAATCATTTATTGCTAATCATGAAGCTTTCGATTCGATCCATCAATTTGTATGACGAATCGATTTGAACATCGTTATCATTTGTGAAGTTGTCAGGAGAATGAAGTGAAGTTTTTGTTTAAAGTTGGTTTATAGTTGGTTAATTTAATTGTCACAATAATTATAATTATTTCTGATATAAATATTAAAACATGATTGAAATATAATAAAAAAATTGACATAATATAGGATCACGTAGTTCGTAAGTCGGGGGATTTATAATTCATGAAAATGACGACAAATATCAATTGCATGCAACCTAGGTAGCGCGCGCGAAGCGCGCGATCTGCCTAGTTAACATAAAAAATGGAAACAGTTTCCGATAACTTGATAAAAATTGAATTGAATAAGATTTATCATGCACCTTTTTGAAGAACATAAAATACCCTTTAAAATGACATATGAATAGTTTCATTTATTTTACCGATACTTATAGAAAAATCGAACCAATTCTGAATTTACAATAAAATCATAAAATTCTGCATTTTGGTGTATAGAAAAAAACGTCCATAAGTCAATGAAAATTGGCGATAGTCAAATAATTCAGAGGTCAATTTAGAGGTAATTAAATGTACTTAAATTTAGGTATGAATATCTTCGCAGATTTAAACAGAAATCAGGCAACTCTCGTCATTAAGAGGAAAAAATAGGAAATTTTCAAAACGTAACATGCTAAAATCGATACATTATCACTTATAACAATTGATCTAGTTGATGGAGAAGATGAAATGGGGCGTCATTTTAACGATCTCGATGAGACCTTCAAATTGCCGTATGATATATCCCAGCTAGTCAAGTCTCAAGCCTCGATAATTGGCAAACAATGTCATTTTTAAGGTGTGACATAACGTAAAAAATGGAAACAATCTGCAGTAACTTGATGAAAATTAAATTGAATCAGATTTATCATACACCATTTTGAAGAATATAAAATACTCTTCAAAATAATGTATTCCAGTCTTATCCACTTAGAATTATCGAAAAATGCAACCAAAATTAAATTTTTAAGTGAAACAGGAAAATTTAATTTTCGCCTAAAACGCTTATAAGTCAATAAAAAATGGTCGGAATTGAACAAAATAGGAGTCATTTTGAAGCTTGTATAATAGGCTTTCAAATGAGTACATTATATAAATGGTCTATGGAGAGGGAAGAAAGACTCAAGCCTAGAAACCAAAGAAAAAAGCATGGTCACGCTCACGGATCTTTCTCTTTGGGATAGTACAATCATCTATTGAAATATCATCCAAATTTGGTGTATTATTTCGTTCTGTCAAATAATTTTATATTCAGATACCCTCAAGACTCGAATTCAATCAAGTTTTAATCAGTGTATTGCTAAGATTTAATCATGGTGTATTCAGGATTTAGCCACAGTTTAATCCAGGTTCTGTGACGAATGTGTGTGGTCACTGTGTATTCAACATAATAGACTAGCATTGAAATATTCTTTCAAAGTCCTGACTCGATTGCTATTACTGATAATTCTTTCAGTAATTAGCAAAAAAATGATTTTTTCTTTCAAATCGCATAAATAATGTGCTGTAACTCTGCAACACAACTCAACAACTTGCAGATCCCGGAAAAAGTTGGAAATGAGACCTAGGAATTGAAAAAGGTCTTATATTTTGATTTGCGATATATCTAGTGTAATTCCGGGTAATGCGAAATGAAGAAAATAATCATTTAAGAATCCTGACTTTCTATCATACGTGAAGTTGCGAAATATTTTACTTTCAACATGAAATATTGCGCCTATGATTGGATCTTCCGAATACTAACATTACACATTCATCAACCACAACGATAAAAGAGGTGGCACGATTTAATTACTGTTAACGAGGCTTTTTAATTATTAACGCTATTCGTTAGAAATTAATGAATGCACTGAGAAAAATATATAATTCTATCAATCAAAATTGTTCCAAATAAATGTCCAAAATTTCTATACGGAATTTCTCTATAAATACTTGTCTAAAACAAATTTGATTGGTAGAATTATATTTTCTTCTCAGTGTGATGTTAATAGTTAAGAAGCCTCGTTCACATCCACTAAATACTTCGGTCAGTGTAACATAGCGCGCAAATGGTAAATTGTAAAATTCGTACTGTCTAAATAAATTACGGACGCCTTCATATGCATCATCCAATTTTTTATCATGTTCGAGTGATTTAATGTACGATAATAATAATAATAACAATAACAATAATAATAATAATGTTATGTCAAAGGTGATCAATATTCCAAGGCAATTTAGGAATATAACATGAAACTAATCACTTACATAAACTTGAGTTTTAAACCGAAATGAAATTCGAAGAGATTTAATTTGAAGTGAAAAAAGTAAATCGAGAAAATTACTCTTTAATAAAACTGAATTTCAATTTTTAATAGAAACTTCAAAAGAACTTGTTGGGGAAGAAACAAAGATTGAGAAATAAAAAGAAGAAGAATTTTGTTTGAACTAACTCTTGCGAGTCTATATTTTGAAAAACCAAAAATAAAGGGAAAGAATACAAAATTAATTTGTAACTTACAAAGTTGCAGACTGCTAATTCCAAATTGGTTAAACTTAATCACACACACTCGCCGCGAATGATTCTACACAAGTAAAAGTTTAAAACGTAGTTTAAATTGATTGAATATCAATAAAAACTGACTCGACTACTAATTTTTACAAATTGAATAAAATCAAGTAAGTTTGAAAACTTATTTAACTTGAGTCAGAAGACTCTACTAAAAAAAGTTATAAGTAATTCGTAAAATCGCCCAGAGGGTCGATGAGAAAATTCCACTTTGGGAATTGTGATGGTACTGAAGAGCTACCCGAAGTGCAAGTGATTTTGTTAACTGCACTAAGGGTGTGACCTCACACACTTCTGGAGGGAAAACTCGGGGCCAATGGTATGCGACCTTGGGCCAGAGTTTCCCGCCCCAAACTCATCAGTCCCAATGTTTCAGGGTTACTCCATCCCTTCCACATTGAGACTGGAAAATTCGTTGGGGTGTGGGCGGACTTTTCCACCCCCACTTAACCAATTAAATTTTGTTTCAGGAGTCCCATGTTCTCCCTCCACAATGTTCTAAAATAATTTAATAATTAACTTATTGTTTAAGAAGTTAATTATTTATTATGAACTATTAATATTTCTTTGTTCTAAATCGCTTAATTTTCAAACGTTTAAAATAACTAACGCATCTTAAATAATTATTATTATCATTCCTTTGACAATCCAAAATTCTCCGAATTGAGAATTTTGGAAAATCAAATATTCCAAATGAAAAAGAAAGATCAATTCCGTTGTTTAATAGAGGATAATTGAATGGATTGAGAATATAAAGTTATCATAATTCAATTGACCTTTCAAATGACTGAAAAATTCTCCGATAGTTATCTAAAAAGACAATTCTTAATTCAAACAATTACGATAGTTTGATTATCAAATATTGAACGTATTTATTAAAAAGCAAGTATATAACATTGAAATATTATTGTGAAAACTATTGACGTCAGTGGAAAATTTCCAAGGATTTGGGGGAGTGGACGAGACACTCTAATCCTGGTTAGAGATTTGCAGGCAGCTGGATGTCATAAACTAAATTGCTAGGGACAAATACATTAAGAGTGTTTATTGGTTGCAATTAGGGAACTTGAAATTTCTGTATTGATTTTTGGCTTTGATTACGCCCTGCGTAAATTATTTGTGCAGCTGCACTTCATTATGGGAATAATAAATATTCGAATCTAAGAAAGAATATTTGTTGACGATAAAACGATCAAGATAAAAAATATATGATAAAACTTATTTTAAGTATGAATAACGTCGGACGTCACAATAATAATAATAATAATAATAATAATAATAATAATAATAATAATAATAATAATAATAAGAATAAGAATAAGAATAATAATAATAAATTCATCCGCACCTTGCCATTCTATTTGCGGCAGAGTTTGCAGATATTTGGCAATCGTTAAGGATCTCATCGGAGTGAGTACGAGCTCTAGAAGTAGAAAGAACGGTGACATCAATCCCAAGGGTCAAAAAGGTCATCGGGGTCGAGCTGAGCATAAGGTTGCAGCAAAAGTCTTCAGGATCAAAATAGAGGAACAAAGAAAACGATGATAAAACTCCAATGATGATGAGGGTCGGTCAGGAGAACGAAGCACAATGAATATCATGGTGAAACGTGAGAGATGTTCAACCTCAATAGGCGGTTGATTCTCACAAAAATTGAGAGGTGGGTCTATGTTGAGAAAAATAGTCTCTCAATTTTTCCAAGTTTGGTTAGTTTGACCAATTCAGAGAATGATAAGGGCCGAAATTAGGTAACGAATCTATGCCAAGCACCATATTTAGACACAGAATGGATAAAAGGTCGGAAATCGGACCACATATGGCATGCCAAATTTGGCATTTCGATCCTTCACCTGCGTCTGGACGGATTAGTTCTGGCTAAAATCAGCATACAGTATGAAATTATTTTTGCATTGTGAAATCATTTTCCCATTATTTTCGAAAGTATTCCTGTTATCAGTAATTACATTCAACCCGAACTAATCCATAGTAAAAGTAATACGAAAATCATCGAATGGAATCAGTGAGACGGAATCCTAACCCGAGCGGGCACACATAACCCCCAAGAGACCTTTTCTCCGAATCCAATGCAATGTGAATCTTGTGTCAAGTGGGTTTTTTGCTAAATTCTCCGAGAAGAAGCGAATTTCAATTCGAATGTCAAACACATTATCATTTAATTCTGGTAGTCGCTGGTTCACGTGGTCCACGTGAATCAGTGAGAGAAAATTATGTTTGAATGACGATGGATGTAGGAAGATATGGGGGAAGAGCCTACCGAGGGACCCTGTATCGTGGAAACAGTCCGCAACTTGTGAATTTCGATTATTCGATCGTACCAGAGGATTCCCGCGTATAGCCGCGTTGAACCGTGGCGTTGCACACGTTGCACACAATGTCCGATTGAATTCCGATGGTTCGCGTAGTCTACTCGTCATTCGTATAAATCCGACCAAGAGGTTCTCGTGTATCGATTGCGAGACGAGAATTTCGCGAACGTCATGAGCATGTTACCCTCGCTCGATTTGATCGCACGTCGTGTAGCATGGGCTTGATGGTGGGTAGGTACACCCCAACTGTTCTCCTCCTCTCGTATTGGGTTCACCCTCCCCCCCTTGGTTTGGCCACTGTCGGTAGTTATATCGATGGCGCGTTAGGTATCACATTTATAGCGATATAAATCTCGAGAACTGGACACGTGAGAGAATCTTTCGGTTCATCCTGGCAAAAACTAGGGCTTTTTTCATTTCGGGTTTTTTATATGTTTATTACCGGTGAGCCGTAGGTGATTGAGGGCAGGGGAATATTGATTAAGGGGTAACAGGTCACAATAACTTCTGAAAATAATAAGATGGAGAGAAACGAAGAGCAAAACGATATTGGATACAAAGTGTATGCAGTGCATTATTCAATAGTTCATTTTGATTCGATTGATGTACTGGGTTCAACATAATTTTGATCTGTTCAGGTGACATGAACTTAAAAGCTGGCTTTATTTATTTGTAGACTAAACATTGGAAGAGACTCAAGCTTTCGATGAAGGTTTGTGATTTTCTGGATAGAACCGTACATTAATTGAGAATATTCATAATTCTTAATTAATTTAAAATAATTTCTCACAAAAGTTATCTCTCGGTTATTTTTCACTAAATAAATCGATGATACCGAAAACTCTATTCAGAAATTCTCGGCAAATACACACTCAGCCTACATTCATTTCCTGCTGGCATATAAAAGTAGTACTGTAGACTCCAACAAAACAAAGGCATAAAAATGCATGCCAAAGCATTACCAACGTGACACAAAGAGTATTGTTCCCTCCTATAGAAATATTTTATGCTGATTACACGTTAGTTCACATTTTCACCCATTTCTGTATGTTTACACCCCTCACGACTATTGAATTGCTTACACACCGGAATCTACACTCCAGTTATATTAGGTGTATGACTTAATTCTCGGCCCCTAGATTAAGTTGATTAGAAAACCTATTTGAATTAAAAAAATGTTCCCGCAATCGAAAGCGTTTTGAAGCGCCATCTGTGAGCTATCAAAGCACTCACATCCGATTATGATCCGATTAATACAACCTCAAAAAACAGTAAATAAAAATGTCGTTCGACAAGCAGCACTTGAGGTACTCCCTTCTTTTCACCTTACAACTTGGAAAAACTGCTGCGGAAGCACAACAAATGATTTATTCGGCCTTGGGAGAGAGTGCTGTATCTTATAGCACATGTAAAAAGTGGTTTAAAAAATTTCGGGATGGAAATTTTGATCTCCAGGATGAAGAACGTCCTGGGCAATCAAAAAAAATTGAGGACGAGGAGTTGTACAATCTACTCAATGAAAATCCATGGTAAACACAACAGGAGGTTGGTGATACTCTCGGAGTGACTCAATCAGCTATTTCGAAGCGTTCAAAAAGAATTGGGAGGATACAGAAAGAAGGTCGTTGGGTGCTCCCTCACCTTACCTCAGAAAACAAAAGTCCATTGTGTGAAATTGCCATGTGCCTACTGACCAGATTCAAACAAAAAGACTTTTTACATAAAATTGTGACGGGATGAAAAGTGGATATTTTACGACAATCCTAAGAGGCGAAAGTCGTGGGTTTATCCGGAGAAGCCGTCAACGAGTACTGCAAAACCGAATATTCACGGTAAAAAATTGTTGTTGTGTATTTGGTGGAATTCCAAAAGTATAATCTATTATGAGATACTCGAACAGGGGGAAGCCGTTAATACTAAGCGTTATCAGGACCAACTGGTGAAATGGAGTGATGCTATTGAGGAAAAGATACTTTTTACTGGTAGCGGTACGAGGCAAGTTATTTTGCAGCAGGACAGCGCGCGGCCATACACAGCAAAAGAAACCCTGAATGTTATCTCCACGTTGGGCTGGGAAATTCTCCCACATGCGGCGTATTCTCCAGACCTTGCGACTTCTGACTATCACCTTTTTCGGGTGCTACAACATCACCTGGTGAATACCCAGTTCCAATCTCCTGAAGAAGTCCGGCAGAGCATTGTTGACTTCATTCAGTCAAAACCACCATCTTTTTTCCGAGCCGGAAGCCGATAATTGCCCGATAGATGGGAGAAATGGGTGCAAAGTGACGGCGATTATTTTCAAGATTAGATCTGTATTCATTTTTTTATCAATAAATGTCAAAATTATCGAAAAAAGGCCAAGAATTGAGTCATGCACTCAATAAAATAAAATGCTAAGTTGTCCTTCATTGGAACGATCTTTAACTGATATCTGTCTCGATGAATTTACACGCATATTGGGCAAAATTACAACTAACAATTCCGGTGTGGACAAGAGGAAGGACTTTGCGGACTTTCCGGTTTGCATACAATGGACAACGGCTGCTGCACCATCCAATCTATGCTCCAACAAGACTCGCCTATACTAAGTGCTTAAATCAACAACATGTAAATTCGTTGCGACCGCAGGAAGGAAGTAATTAGATGCGTTGTTGGTTGAAAGACCAAGAGGGGAGGGTACCGGGGAATTTCACCTTTGAACTGCCGTTAGACTCGCTTGTATCGGCTTCTATCTGTATACTCCACCCACTCTCCGCGTTCTTTATCTTCATCCCTTATTGAGTTCACCGTGTATATATAACCAAAATTTTTGGCACGATTCCATCAACTCTAACGTAACTTTGATGATTTTCTGATTGAAAAAAATTTCATAAAAATTTGGGAATCTTGCGGATTTGTGCTTCCTACTTTCCCAGGATGAATGGAAGCGATTAAGAAATCGAGTTAATTTGAGCGGGATAAATTAATTTAGATCCCCAAAATGTGTTTTTCATTAATATACACATTGGCTGCTCTCGCTTACAACAAAGGAAGAATAAATTTACACTGAAACGTATAAGATTGGACATGACTAAGGGATTATTCACGCATTATATGCTGGCCGGTAATTACATGAAATCATGAAATTAGTGAGTAGATGAGAATATTTCTTCTGCACCGACCTGCCAATGCAATGATTATATTGGCTTTGAGTGTCTACTAAGAAGGATAGACAGAGGGAGTGGGTTGCAACCTTTTTAAAGTAATATAATTCTACTCCAATTAAATGATTGAGTATAACAAGAAAACATGGCTGTTAAATAAATAGCAAAAAAAATAATCATGGACGATTTTTGCTTCCGAATGCAAGCATTGAAATTATTCCATTTTTAGATTCTCTAATTTCGCTTGAAAATGATGTAAAATGGTCTGAAACGTAAAAATATGAAGTTCGACCACCTCGTGTGTACGTGCGGGTATTGACCTGGTGCTTAATTTTCAGAAAATTAAATAAAAGACTGAAATGATCTTAAAAAAATGTCAAATTTTGTCAGATTATAGGTATTAATGAGTACTAACCCTGTGCGCAATTTCAGAGCAATCGACGCAGCTGTTTTTGAGAAATCGCCATTTGTCTCTAAATCGTTTTTGCAACTATCTGAAAAACCACTCAACAGAATTCAATATTCTTTTTTCAAAATATTCAGCTCGATGTCTTCAATCTCAATCGATATAAATATGCATACCGGTTCATACAAAATTTCTCAGATACTAGCGAGGGGGCGCTTCGCGCCCCTTTCTAGATTAAATTATTTTATATTACTTTGATTTATTATTTTATGTATTATTCTCTTTGTTTTTCTTTAAATTAGATTGATTTGTTTCTATTCAATCTCATTTTTACGTTTCAATACTTCTCTTAACGGTTACGCTATTGGATAAATAAATATACGTTCGAATATTTAAATATTTTACAATCAGTTTATTTTACATGATCATTATTCTAGAATTTTTTTGTATACTACATTTTTCATATAACAATTTTGATCATTTTCATTTTTTATTCGACCTCCTTCAGTCATGTATATTTTCAACTTTTCGCTTGCTTTTACCCTTGATAATGCTACATATAATTGCCCATGACTGAAAACATTACTTTTAAGATAAATACCTACCCTTTCCAAAGTTTGACCCTGTGATTTGTTTATTTTCATGGCATATGCTAGTCTTATTGGAAATTGTTTCCTACACATTATGAATGGAAAGTCATTCTCTAATGTGATAAATTTTATTTTTGGCAGTAATATCATTTTTCTCCTTTTTGGTTCTTGTGAAATTGTTTCGACTGAGTACATGGGGCCTAATTTCAGTCACAATCATTTTTGTTCCGTTACAGAATCCATCATTAACATGTGAATTTCTCAATAGCATCACAAGACAACCTTCTTTTAATATTAATTTATGTGGTTGGAAGCCGTTTGGGGTAATTGAATTCAAATATTCTACAGGAATAGCATTTTTGTTTTTGTCATTATCACTCATATCTGTATCTATACTGTAAAATATGGTTTCTCTTCCCTCTAATTTTTGTACAATTCCATTATTCAAATCTAATACATTATGATTCGATGTTGTTAAGATCGCAGAATTTTCCACATTATAATCTCCTTTTTCGATTTGATCTCCATATGTTTCTGTGATTATATCACTTTCACATAAATTTTTTTCAGGGACTCTAACTACATTATTTTCTTTTTCAAAATAATTCTCAAATTTCCCTTCACCTACTGTTAACAGCAATTTTTGAAAATTTCTATCTGCTATTTTCAATCGAAAATTTACTTTTAATGTCATTTTTTTGAAATATTTCCATAAGAAACTTTTTTTAACACTTTCTTCCACAATCGCAATTCGATTCCCATGTTTGACAATGGGCAATATTTGTCTAAAATCACCTGATAATAATATTACTTTCCCGCCAAAAATTTTATAATTTCCCATCATGTCTTTCAATAACAAACTCACTGCTCGGAAAGCGTATTTCGTAGCCATTGTTACTTCATCCCAGATGATCAATTCACTTTGCTTTATTACTTTCCACATATTCGATTTGTTCCGTAAGGAACATGTTAAAGTTTCGTTCAGCATCAATGGTAACTTGAATGTTGAATGTACCGTTCTTCCAGTTTTCACTAAATTTGCAGCGATTCCAGTCCATGCTACTGGTACTACCCCATCATTTTTATATATCAATTTTTTTAGTATTCCATTCAATAAATAACTTCTGCCTGTTCCACCAGGACCGTCCAAGAAGAAATATCTTTCTTGTATTGTTGAATCTTCAACTGCATTAATCACCGTTTGATACACCAGTCTCTGATCATTGTTCAAAATTTTTTCAATTTCCAAAATGTCTCTTTCTAATTCTTCTCGTTCACTTTTCTCTCTCATTTGTTCGTCGTATTTGTCTAAATTCAAAACTCTATCTATTGTTGGAAAAAGGAAATGATTTAAAGATAATCCATTGTTATCCAAAATTTCTGCTATCGTCATCAATGCTATTCTTTCTTTTCTCATTGTGTTGATTTTGATCGATGAAATGTTCTTTATACTTGTCCCATAGTTCTAGAGCATTATTCGGAAAACAAAAAGCACATATGTATGCAAATAATTCACATAATTGTTTTGGGAAACTGAAATTTATAGCTTCTTCAAGACATAACACTATCTCTTCTTCATTTTCAACCAAACCTCGTGCGTATGCTGCTTCGTGAAATGTGTTATATGTTATACCTTCTTAAGTTCTTAAATCTTTAAAACTTTTTGCTCCGTTAACATGTAATAATAATATTCGCAGACAATATCTTTCTGTTTCACGGGGACTCACAAAGTACGTTCTTGTTACTATTGGTTTCCTGATTCTTTTTCTTTCCTTCCATTTCTTCGTTTCATTATCAAATCGGTAATGGTGAGGTATTTCACTATATAAATATTTTCTTGCTTCCAGTTCATAACTGTTTAATTTAAACCATGCTGTTAGTGTTGTGTTTCTCTGTGTATTCACCGCTTTCTCTTCGGATCCTTTTTTAAAATAAATATTTTGTTGGTTTTCCAAGTGGACATCTAATCTAATAGTGACGTGTGATTGTTCATGCATTTCATACTCATAAATTCTCCACATTGCTTCAGGAGGGCATACATATCGCGTAGATAAGTACTGATGGATTTCATCATATTTATATTCATTTGAATCTTCGTTTCGAATTTCTATTAAGGCTGCATCATGTCCCTTATAACAATACTTGAACAGATACTTGATCCATTGTATTGATGAGCATACTTCGACATTAATATGACAATTCAGCCTCAACAACAAATAAGGATTATATAGTACTACATATCGATTATCAGCAATCATAATTTTTGTTCCATGTTGATACGTGATGATTCGTTTATTATCTCTTCTTCTATATAATGGATATGAATTTTCTCCAATATATGTTTCTTCACAGAATTTTTTCGAAAATGTTTTGGTACACGTATTTTTTTTCTGATCCATACATGGCGATTTTCGGTTCTGATCTCCACAAGGCCCATGTATCATGAATTTTTTCACAATTTGGAATAGCCTTGGATTCTTCTTTTCATCAGGAATTTCTACTGATATAATTATGTCTACTGAATCGTTGTTTCTAATAATGTACCCTTTTTTGAGAAAAACTAATAGATGAACATGTGGCAGGCCTCTTTTTTGGAACGCTATGACATGGATTTGTCCTACATGTCTTCCAAATATTCCGTTCTTGAATATCAATTTCTTCAATTTTTTTAGCTTCAGTTTGAACACCTTCACCACCAAACCAGGTCTATCTGATGCAGTTGCACCTTTTCTGAGATTTTCTTGTATTTCTTTCCAATGGGGATTGCATGTCATTGTAACGAAGAGCTGTAGCTTGCCTAAATGTTGAGTTAAACTCAATGCATCCATGTATAATTGTTGATACGCTTTTGGACTGTTCTGGAATGTCGATGGTAGGATCACCAATTTTCCCAGTTTATGACAACTTTCTTTTTCTGCTTTATTTTTTACATAATCCATCAATCCACTATATAACTCAGCTCTCAAATCATTTTGTTCCTCTCTTATGAATCTTAACCTTTGCCCTTCGATCCTGCTCCAAACATCGACAACATATTGCTGCGTCAACTTTCCTGCTGACAGACAACGATTAAATCCTTTCCTAACCGCCAGTCGATAACAATAAAATTGCAGCGGTGTTATATTTCGTTCTCCACCATTTTGCTCCATATTCACCGTCCATCCTTTTTCCCCCTTTGGAAATAATATTGGATACGTCATTGGATTCAAATTTGGACTCAAGCTTGAAATTGAGACGCTTCTGTCGCCCTTAGGATGGATGCAATTATCTCTATCAGCAGGTGGTTTACCGTCATCAGCTGTAAATACTATTGCGATCTCTTCACAACTTGGCTCATTATGAGTATTCTTATTTATTCCAGAATTCTGATTTATCCACATTACAATGTTGTTCATTTTTCTATTTTCTCTTTTAGCTATCTCTTTCTCTTGCTTTTCTGATTCATACATCATTCTGTACCCCTTCGCATAAGGATTAATATGCCTTAAAAAAATGTCTAATTCTTCTAGTAATTCTCTTCTACAATTCACATTTGATTTATTCTTCATACGTTCTTCACTCGCTTCTGTTGTATCTAGAATATATAGTTTTCCATATTTTATTTCTTCCTTCTCATTAGGATGTAATGCGTATGTATTATGGTATATTTGTCCATGAATTTTGAATACGTAAGGTCCCCTCCCTGGTATATTAATCAATTTTGCTCCCATGCTTGCGAATCCTAAGGTGCTATTATAACTTCGTATATTTTCTTTCAAATGGCCACTCATCTTCGATTGCCCTGATAGTAATTTATATAATAAGTCTGGATATTCTTCCAATGGTAGCAAAGTAGGTTTTCCATGATAACAGCAATTTTTGAATCCATTTTTTCCTTGTTCAACTTTGAAGTGTAATGCTCTGCAAAACTTGCATAGGACATCCATTTTTCCAATATAATGTTCATTGATACAGTTTCCATTCACATTTTGTGCGTTTAAATTCATCCAGCAATTTTCTTTTCTAGTACACTTGCTTTCTATGTCATCCATTTCTGAATTATCACTGATGTTTTCATCATTTTGGGATATGCAAGGATCAAAATTCTCTTGTGATGATTCTTCGTCTTCATTTACATAATAATTTGTATCCCTATTACTTGGTTTAGGATATCTTCTCTGCTCACTTTGCGTTCGTTTTTCTTCCTGATGATTCGAGTAATAATTTGGTGTTTTTTTGTGGTTCTCCATGTGTCTTTCTATCTTCTCTCTATCATTTCCCACTATAATTTGCATCCTGAGATGAACACGTTCATTTTTCACAATCCCAATTTTTTTCCGAATTCCATTACGTTGATCTTCCTCTGCGTTTATCGAATCCCTTGGTCTCTTCTTCACTATCGCTTTTTCTCATTTCTTTCTTTCTCTATCCACGAATTTAATCGATTCTAATTCTATTTCATTTTTATGTGACTTAATCTCTTTTCGATTGATATTTTTCAATCGTTTCCGTCTATCCTCTTGTGTTTCTTCAATTGATTTCCTCTTCATATCTTTGCGTACGTATGGGAAATGTTCGTAAATATTGCCATGTAACAATTTATGCACATGTGATGCCAATTTTGATTCGTCATATACAATACTTCATGGATCCATATTCAAAGTCAGAGCCACGGCAAATGCAATTGTTAAATATCCTAGATTGTTTTTCTGTTTCACTTTCTGTACCAAACAATATCTAATTTTTGGATAGAACGAAAATAGCTGCTTCACTTGCATGTTATTCATATCATCTAAACATAATTTATTTCCACTATCGTATATATTTAAGGTGTTATCTTGATAAAATATGCAAATCCATTCTCTCCCCTCGGATTTTCCTTCATTATTTTTTCACTCTTCTACTTTTCATTGATGTCATAATCTCAATATGTTTGTCGTTTTCATTTTTCGGTATGAGTGAATTGTTCCCATTCATCATTGATTCTACACACTGCATATTTATCCCCGTCTTTGTCAACAATATCCTTTTAAATCTTAAAACATCTTCTACAGTTAATCCTTCAAAGTTATGTTTGGATTTTTCTATTTTTCTGGTATCACTGCAGTCATGACCTTTTCTATATCCAATTTTCGATTCGTTAGAATTATTTGAAGCGAGACCCACATATTCCTTCATTCCATCATCTCTCATTTTTCTATCACTTATAATACTCCTTCGTTTACGTTGCAGTACGCTTTCCTTGACAGCTAATTTACTTCTAATAACATCATTCATCATTGTCGTTCTCTCGTTTGTCTTGCGCGGGAAATGTTCGTAGATATGATGCACCAAAATTTCGTATGTATGTGTTCTCATTTTTTCTTCATCATAAATAATGTCTGATGGATCTTCATTCAAACTTATTGAAATTGCGAATGCAATTGTGAATAATCCACAATCAATTCAATTTTTTTGTTGCTGAACTTTGGGGAATTCAATTCTAGGATTGAATGGAAATAATTTCCTCAAATCCAATAATGTATTATCGTCCAATTCATTCTGATTCAAACTGTCATATATGTTAACAGTATTATTCTTATAATAGGTGCATATCCAATGTCCTTATATCGTTTGTCTATAATCAATCTCTTCATTCAATTTTTTATCAGTCATGAACAAAATTTGAATATAGTCTTCTCCTTGTTCGATTGGGACAATCAGATCTGGGATCTGCCACAGAATTGGCGACTGCATTATCCTTCCAGTATTCTCTTTTAATACCTCACTGAATGCCCACATATATTCATCTTCTAATTTAGCTGAGGCATTCAATATTATTGCCTTCATTTCGTCCGTTAATGTCATTTTCGTTCCTCCCTCTGTAATTTTTTTTGTTATCAATTTTTTATATCATACCTCTAGAGATATTTCAATTTAATTTTTACATTTACGAATCATTATTATTATGGTACATTTTCTCTACCTTTATCTGATTAGTTCTCAATATTCTGTCTCAAGCACCTCCGGCTTAGCGGTTTTCTTCAGATATGAAATTTTTCGGAAATGCGATTTCTTCACAAATTTCCATCAGCTTATTCACATTTCTGAAAATCGAGTTTTCCCCGATCAATGCGATTCGCAACTATGAAGGAACTTAATTGGCTTTCTTCACTCCAGTGACAATCTATCCATTATGAAATTTATGAGAAAAAATTCAATCACTTCGTTCAAGTATTTTCTTCATAATTTAGCTGATAATTTTATCAGAAATAAAATAATGCTCAAAATTAATAAACTTATTAATCAAATTACTTTTCTCAATTATACTCCGTGGATGATTCAATCTTCAATTATTTCATATATATGATCTCTAAATACACGTTTGTTATTCTACCCCAAATCCATCGTGATTGACATCAGTTTTTCCGAATTATTCCTAAAATTCCTGATATCTGGAATAATTTTAAGTTGAGTTGAAATTTGAAATTAATTTGTCATCCCCACAATACATACATACCTTATTATTGTTGCAAATCTCTTCGAAATCAAATATATGCCACATTTGTTCAATTATTGATTAATGATATCGAATCTGAATTTTTAGAAATTTATAACATAACAATTTTGTCTTCTTTTTTTTCTTAATTTTCGTCCATAATTATCACGATGTGGCATAAATTTGATTCCCTAACAGCGCCTCCGATTATGTCCTGTTTTTTTTCTCACTTTCAATTCAACTCCGATTATTTCAACATTATTTATCATTGGAATTCCTATACTATCGACTGATTACGCGATTCTTCATTACCATTGGAATTCCTGTAATATCGACTGATTACGAGATTCTTCAAAATGTACCGTTGGAGAAGCTAGTCACACAACCATCTAACCAACGAAAATTAATGAGAAAATGTCATATGCCTACGTTCAATTGAACCCGCCAACTTCAGATTCCCTATTCCTGTTATAACAATCAATAAACTGTCAGATAATTCTAACTCCGTAACCACAATTTTATATTAGTAATATAATATTATTATTCGATGTATAGTATTATTATTCGATGAATGATTTATATTCCCCCAAAGAAATCCACGTCATCATGCAAGAATAAAACTCAATTCAACATCAATTATTCTGTCATGCTGATGAAATCTTCGGTCCGCACAATTGGTCTCATGAAATCATTAATCAGACGATTGGTAAATTGATTCTCCCACACTCATTTCCACTATTTTTTTTATGTATTCATTGTCTATCCATTCTTTCCATTCATCTCCCAATCATTCCTTCTTTAATGTTTATGTTTTGTACTCTCAATTTCAAAGATTTCGTTAAAGAGACAGATAAGTCTTGTTTGGTGGGATGTTCAACGATCATTAAAATTAGTTTAACTAATGGAAGGTATCACTCTGACTGTGGTTATTCAGAAAGTATTGCTCAGACAAAAGGCCTTGCTTTTTTAAAGGCTAGACAGTTGAAATTTTTTTATCGTCATTGTTTGTTCATTTTGGTATAATTTTTCATTTGTATTCCAATAGAGTTCTTCAACTAATGCATTAAATCGTGCAATGTCAGCATTTAGTGAAACGAGGGCTCAAAAGCATGAAAGTAGAAGGTCAACTTCATCCGGCTCTCATAAAACTGATTCTTCTGCAGAAAATTCACAACTTAAGGCCAAAAGACTAAAATTGCAGGCTCAAAACAGCGTGAATAGCAATCTCATCATCAGATACGTCCTCATGATACACGTAATTTCATTCATCTTTTCCTATCCTTTTTTCTCTTAATCTTTTCTAAAACTATAGAAAACATTCAGAGAGATTTTTTTTCCAAAACACACTGGATCAATCCCTATCATTCCCTATAGTAAATTTAAAAAACTAAAAAAACTACTCGAATTGATCCTCAATACTAAAAGCTTTACCAGCATCTAAGAAGGAACCCGAAAATGTTTAAAAAACCAAAAAACTATTCTAAATAACTTTCTGAGCCCAAAAATAAATTCGAAGAAACATTACAATTGAAGAAAAATTAAAAAAAAGCCTCGAGGTCTAAAATTTTAGCTAAAATTTCTGTTAGCCCTCTCTTGAGACTCAAAAAATCCAAACGGAAGACCCTATAGACTAAAAACCATTTTATATCTCTTTCTGAGATGTGAAGTAGTACTTTTTTTACATCATGCAGAAGATAATATTTTCTTAATTTTTTTATTCCATAGGTAGTTCAAGTAGCTCTCCTGATATTTTCAATCGTCAATCGCAAACAGGCGAACCAAATTCCCCAGTTCTTTAAGATTTCCGGATTTTTTCAACTATCAGAATCAAAAATTAAAATTTGTATGAATCAATCTCAACCAATAAAATAACAAACAATCTCATCACTGTATTCTTCACTCACCATTAATTACAATTAGTTTTGCAGGGTAATTTTGTTATGGAAATGATCAAATTTTTTAATTAAAAAAAAACACAAATCTGGGCTTCTAATTGCCAAATGGCTCTCACTATCGGAATATTACTCGAATAAAACTCAGATTCTGATTCCGAAATGACTCTCAATACTCGGTAGATTAGGCTAGTGATTCATTTTTAACTTGAGCAGGCATCCCTGAACATATTTTTATACTTAAATTTATCCTCCTCCTCGTTCTTATTGCGAGATGATTTTTATAATAGAGGAAATTGAATTTTTGAATTGAATAAAACCTAAATCAGGGCTTCTAAATTAAAAATGACTCTGATTACACGGTAGATTTGGCTGGTGATTCATTAATAACTTGGGGGGTATCCCTGAACATATTCTCATACGTAAATTCATTCCCCCCCTCCTCATTATTGCAAGATGATTTTTTTAATGGAAGAAATTGAATTTTCCAATTGAATAAAACTCAGATTTGGTCTCCGGAGGGCTAAATTACTCTCAACGCCTGGTCGATTGAACTGATGATTTTTTTATGAGCTTGCTTGAGGGAATAACCCTGAACATATTCCCATAAAAAAATTTATCCTCCCTCTCGTTCTTTTTGCGACATGGTTTTTTTAATGAAGGAAATGTAATTTTCCAATGGAATAAAACTCTAATCGGGGCTTCTGAACTCAAAATGATTCTGAATACCAGGTAGATTTGGCTGGTGATTTATTAATAACTGAAGGGGGTACCTCTGAACATATTCCCATACTTGAATTTATCCACCCCCTTATCATTATTGCGAGATGATTTTTTTTATAGAAAAAATTGAATTTTGCAATTGAATAACACCAAGACCTGGAGTTCCGATTCCAAAATGACTCCCACTACCCGGTAGATTCGGCTGGTGATTCATTAATAACTTGAGGAAGCGCTCTTGAACAAATTACCAAGAGTGAATTAATCCTCCTCTTGTCATTATTGCGAGTCGATTTTTTTTAATGGAAGAAATGCAATTTTTCATTTGAATAACACCCAAACTTAATGATTTTTGGTTGGTGATTTTTTAATAACTTGAGGGGGCACCCCTGAACATATTTCCATGATTTCAATGATTCTCCCCTTGTCATTATTGAGAGGCGATTTTTTTAATGGAAAAAAATTGAAGTTTGCTAGTATTTTCATCGATTTAATAAATTGAGAGAAAATATCGTGAATTATTCTCATGGAATGAGACATTTATTGAACATGTTCTTTGTATACTCCAAATCATCAAACTATATTCAATTTAATATTTTTTTTTGTAAATAGAATTATTATTCTCTATTTGCCTTCACGAGATTATCCAACAGAAGTTAGGGTTTTTAAATGCCGTCAATTGCAGTTTTCATATCCATAGATGTATAATTCACTCCTTTTCTTTCACTTCTTCTTCTTTTTAATTTTTCCATCTTTTTGAACTTTTCCATCATTAGAACAGCCTGGTTTTTCTTTCTCTGAATTCTCTTCATCATGTTCCCTAATTTCAAGAACCATTTTACATAACACATACTCAATTACAGATTCTCAAAAATAGATTCTCACATTCCAATCTTACTTTTTTTCTCCATTCTCCCACATCTTTAAAGCATCAACCAGAGCATTATCCCAGTCGTCATCCAAAACTACAAAAATAGTTCGTCACTCGAATTATTGTTCCTACATCCGATCGATCAATTCTATATAATAATCAATAATACGAATATCAACTCACGGTCTTTACAATTATCCATCATATTTCCTCTTCTCAATTCCTACTTTATTATATTTATTCCGGTTATTATTTGTATGCCAGTTCTCAATGAAAATGTGGTTATTTCAATCAGACGATTCGATTGTATTTTCTCACTATAAAACAAAAGTCTTGCATTACTTAGTTCATGCAGTATAACCTTGTTGTTCGTTTTCCATCAATTTTTCCTTCTCCCTCCTATTAACAAACTAGGAATCAAGACTTTAATCTGAACTAATCATGGCGAGCATAATTACTGATTTAATAACAACACAACCTACTTTATCAGCATTACTGCGTCTACACTTGTAAGTTAACGTCGATATTACTTCTTCATCAATCGTCATCATCATCATTATATTCGCAATCCACACCCTCTAAAACATTAATTATATTCGAGTAACAGAACCGACTGTACTTGTCATTGCACCTAAAATACTTGAGTCGTATGGATTGATAAATTGTTCTTCTTCGTGATAAAAACGAACATTTTTCTAACAATTGAACTCATCAACCTTAACAGGTTGAAAATACAACTGGAATATCCTCACTATCTACCCATTATCAGAGACGGGATCCCAGAAACGTGAGTGTTGATTTTTATGATTATCCACTTCATGACGTTATTCTTCACTTGGTGAATCATAATAGTTTGACGGGAATTGTCATCGATAACATCGGATTGAGATACATCAATAACAAAGTAATCTTCTGTATCACCCTTTTCAATGGTCATCAAGGAACCAAGTCAGTGCATTGAAAAATATTGATACATGACCGAGATTTGTTTCCAACACTGACCTATTCATTTCCGAGAAATTATGTGAGTGCATCCATCTATATAATAATCGAAGCATCTGTACATGATAATATATGTTTTTATGCAGTTAACACACATCCGAAATGCAATACCACGAAATCAACGCACAGTAAAATTCAATAACGGCACTTTTCGAGAACGACAGTACTCTGAGTGTGAATGGCTTGTCGATTCAAAAGACCAAATTATATTTTTTGAAGAATATGATACTCATTCCAAAATAATGATAGAGCCGGAAGAATCAGAATGAGGTAATTGAACAGGACCGATAACAGCCATCAATCAATTAATTCAACAATTCTAAAAATCAATTTTATTCTTTCAGAAATTCCTAATCATAATTGAGGAAAATTATCAAGATGACGATGTTCTGATTTGCCAATCTCCTTCATTTATCAAATACCTGGTGGCTTGGCGCAGTGGGTAAGTTCATTGCCTCACATGCGAAAGGTTCCGAGTTCAAATCCCGGCCGGGTAGAATGGTGCGATCTAACCATTTAAAGTCTTGATCATCATCGCAGTATACCCTAACCAGGTCGAAGCGATGTAAAATAATGATGCAAAAAAAAAAATGATCAAATACAAACATCAGGGTTCAGTAAATTATCGTCTTCTCTTTATTTCCTCCATCGTTCATCATGAGATGAATCTGAATCTATTTCTGATTTTGTTTTTTTTACTTTTTACCCCGGACAGGACTTTTTTTTTAATTAATACTACGCCCCGGTATTTTGTGTCATTAATGGCCAAAAAAACACTTCCAGATGAGGTATATTCCACCCCGGAAATTACACACACAAATTTTCCATTAATTGGTGTCTTCATTCCTCCAAATTGCCAACATATTGACAATATAAACAGCGAACCGTTTATATATCTCCGGGAAATTTTGAAGATTCCTNCACAAATTTTCCATTAATTGGTGTCTTCATTCCTCCAAATTGCCAACATATTGACAATATAAACAGCGAACCGTTTATATATCTCCGAGAAATTTTGAAGATTCCTTCATTCCATCCAAAAATAATCAAGGGAAACCAATATTTTTAGTTCCTATGATCTGATTTTAACAGGAGGGAATCAAGAAAATGAAGGATCAATAAGAAAATAAAAAATCGAATTTTTTAATGCTTTCCTGAAAATTTTAAATTGTTTTTTTTTTCGAAACAATCATGGGACATCAATACTTTTCGGTTATGTAATCTCATTGCAATGGAAGGGAATGATTAAAATACAGAGAGAAATGATCAGCAAAAAAATTAAAAAATCGATTTTTTGATATTTTCGGAAAATTCAAATTTTTGTTTTTTTTCAAATAACAAAGGAATATTAATATTTTTCATTTCTATGATGTAATTTTGATCAGATATAATAGAAAAAATTCAAAGAGAGATCATCCACAAAAAAACAGAAAAATGGATTTTTCGATGTCCCCGGAAAATGATAAAATTGGCATTTTTTTTTTCAATTCTATGAAAATTTCTACAGAATCGTTTTTTATTATTGCAGTTCGATAAAATACATTGAAAAAATACCAAAGAGGGTGAATNTGATCAGATATAATAGAAAAAATTTAAAGAGAGATCATCAACAAAAAAACAGAAAAATGGGTTTTTCGATGTCCCCGGAAAATACTAAAATTGGGATTTTTTTTTTCAATTCTATGAAAATTTCTACAGAATTGCAGTTTTTTATTATTGCAGTTCGATAAAATGCATTGAAAAAATACCAAAGAGGGTGAATCGAAGATGAAAAATTTTATCGGATTATTATATAGAATTTCCATTTTTCGGTTTTTCGCTCAAAATATTTGTTAGGACTCTCACTTCTGCAAAAATGGATGGATTAATTTGAAATTTGCGACAAAGTTTCCTGTTTACACCAGAATTTTCCGTGTTGATAATGGGCTAAATCGGATGATTAGTTTTGGAGATATTCAACTTTGTATCTAAATCTATTTTCTTGAATATCTCAAGAACTACTCAACCGATTCTAATATTGTTTATTTAAATTTTCGTCTCGATGTGCATGCGGGCGTATGCATGTAAGTAAATTTTGTCCAACAATTTTGCCTGAAGAAATGTATAATTTTTTAGTGTTTCAAACGATGCGTCTTCGTATAACATTAAAATAATTAGACCATGACAAAGATCATCTCAGCGTGTTGTTAGTAATTTACGTAACACTGGTTCACGTATAACTTGTAAAAAAAATGCCACAAAGCCACAATTTTATTTAAATTTCACTATTTTATAGGAGAAATTGATGGGTTTTGAATTAAATATATGTGATCGACGCGTTTTCACATAACTTGATTTTAATTGAATATTGAGCGGAATCGTATCCAGGGTAGAAATCCCTTCGCTCAATCCCCGCTTGCTATACGGTCAAGCCGGGGCTGAGCGGATGGTTCGAGCGTGTGAGCAGGGTTTCTACATCTCCGCTTCAATTTCTACATGGACTCAGTGGTTTTAGAGTTATTCTAATTCGAAAATTTTTCCCTATTGTTAGTATTGTAATTACTTTTAACAATTTTTTGTATTTGTGGAGAAAATGGACTATGTTATAACTCACAGCTGATTAAATTCCAATGAAAATCGTCTCAACCGTTATGAATTTATCCGGGTAAAATTTTCATAATTTGTGTTTTTTTCCAATCAATGGTTAGAAGTTATTAGTTTGACCTGTAATGGGTCCCACTCACTCCAATCTGTTCGCAATGGGAGTGAGTGAAGCGAGCGACCAACAACTCAGTCTAGTTATTTCAGTAATTGTTATAAACAAACCAAATATCTTTAGCCGTGATAAATGTTCGGTTTCGTACTAGTTTTATTTTATTTTTCATTATTTCTTTTAGAAATTCCGTGAAAGTTTTCAAAATTCCGTAAAATAACATTAATTCACTTGGACTGTAAATAGTATCGAGTGAATTCAAATGCGTTCTCCCACTGTACAAAATATCAGGCCGAGCGCTCTAGGCATCTATACACGATCGAAATTTCCCCTTCCCTGCCTGTATAGTACCTTTCGACATAAGGCCTCAAAAAGTTTTGTGGTGGATATGAGGTTACAGGTTTTTTAGGCGGTCTGTCAAATGATATTTTTTGTCATAACGGCCATAAATCGCTGCCTTACGGCCGGAATGACAAAAAATGATTTCCATTCGGTATAATAAAAACGAAGTTTTTCAACTCACTGTTTATAGGGAGCGCTACGGACGCCTGTTGAAACAAGTTGACTGTGTTTACGCTGCTTATTGCTTCTCCGTTTTGTGTATAATGACGCTTCCCCAGTGTTATTTTCCTCCGTATTTCCCCGCTGGACCAATTAGGCTACTAACTGCGGTAATAATTCGCACTACACTTAAGACCATTAAGCTCAAATATTCAGCGCTTGGTTAGCATACTGTGAGGTTAGGTAGTGCTTTCGCGGTAAGGGGACGGAGGGTGCCCTCCCCCGCCCCTCTCACGGCCGTCCCACCGACCGGTCTGGCTGGTGGCCGTATCTTCCAGAGCCATCTTCCTGGGTATGTCCAACAGCTCGAGCCCAGGAAACTCCATTGAGTTTGCCGCACCAGCCGATAGAGCCGTTCCCGCCCCTTCGGGCACAATATCAATTCTGTCATCTGAATCAACCTCAGCTACCCCAATAACTTCGAAAACCGGTCTCTCTCAGGGTCCTGGCGCCAAGAAGACTCCTGGTAGTCTCTCGAAAGCTACGTCCCACAAGAACTTCAGTCCCGACTACGCCCTGCTGAACTTTATCAAAGACAAGAGCGAAGAAAAAGGGCAAAAAGAAGAAAAATCCAAGAAGGAGAGGCAACTTAGAGGCTCAAGCTCGCAGAGTTACTCTAGTTCTGACTTGTTGCTGCCTCCCGCTATGTGCAAGAAGCTTGATACCTGTCCTCCCGGGCCACTTCCCTTCCACAATCCTACATCACCTGTCTCATATTCTTCCGTGAATACTCCTCTGAATCACCTGCCTTCCTCTCCCTAACCTGTGTCATCTCTCCCTTTGCTCTCTACTCCATTGCCCACTACACCGCAGCCTGCCCAATCTTCTGTTGCTGTCGATACCGACGCATTGATCATGCTGGACGGAGCCGATAAACTCATGGGGCTTATCCTGGGACTGTGAACTAAAATAGATGATATGAAGAAGGATAATAGTGCACAATATGAAAATACCCCAGTGATCAGGGACTTTAGTTTTAGTACACAAGGTCGAAACTGACGCCTCTATTGTTGCCTTGAACAACACACTTGTCAATTTCGAGAATCGCCTAAAAGCGGGGGAAGGTGCTGCCACACCTGGAACCTCAGATCTTCTGGCGGAATTAAAAAAGGATGTTGAAACCCTAAAATCCCAGCCTCAACAGACTACTAAATCTAGTGAGGCAATTTGTTAAGGAATTGGAGGATTAAGCAGACTTTAAAAAGGAATAATAACGTCATCAGAGGACTCGCTATCAACCCCAAGAACGCTATCCATGAGGTGAATAAGTTTCTTGCAACCACTCTCCGCACCCACGGCCTGGCAACCGAAGTTCGTGTCCGTCGTCTGGCTGGGCAAAAGAGCGGAATGATTATCGTCACTCTGGACTCACGGGACATCAAGCAGAAAATTCTGGTGTCCCGCTGGCTCCTCAATCTCTATCGATCCTGACCTAAACTGTGAGGAGAGGACAACTGCTAAGAGCTTACGCGATGAGGCTCGCAAACTACGAAAGGAGGGTAAAGTGGTGAAAGTAAGGTACAACAATTTATTAGTCGATGGCGCTACTCTCTACTGGGACAAATCCAATCAGAATTTATTTAATCGCTCAACCAAATCTCAAGCGAAAACTACTCCCCCTTTTGGTAATGTTTCAGATCCAACACCAATGAACCTACTAAATCCAGCAGACTTGCTCACTCAGCCTCAGGGGACGCTCTTCCTCCCGAAATCATTTTCTGGAACCTACACGCTTCAGGAGTGTCGGGGATGAATCAATAGTCGAGAATACCTGCGTAGCTTGTGTGGCGGAAACCTGGCTCACCTTTATACCCTCCAATCCCCCTGCTTATTTGAATGACTTCATCTGCTTTTGGCCACCTGCCACAAAAATCGAGCTCAGAGAGAAAGTGCCATTTTTAGTTTTTTTTTTGGCAGCCCTAAAGCAACTGGAGTCTTTGAATGACCCTCATGCTGATGATATTGATACTGTTAACCCCTACTTAATGCTCGCCAATTCCTGTGAGCTTTCCGATGACCATAGCGACTAATCAACCGACTAGCACACCCCTGGCCATAGCGAAGTTATTTCAAATTATTATTTATAATTATTTAAAATTAGTTAAAACTAAATTGGAACTGCTTTTTTACTCTTTTTAAATTCAGATTTGCTGGTTCACCCGACTACTATAATTAAAATTATGCTTTCAATTTATTATACCACTGTACTGCGTAATTATGGACTTACTTACTTATTTTATTTGCCTGTTTCAAATAGTCAGCTTGTACTGCTTATATTATTCATTGTAATTACTATTGTGTCTGCCCTATTGCGGATACCGCAGTTAATTACCAGTAATATTCAATCCCGAATAAAAATCTCCAAAATAACTACATATAAGCATAAGGAAAGGACTTATTCGACCCCACATACAGACCCTTATGAGTATAGGTGGTACACCACTACGAGAAAAGAACAGAGAAGCCGAGGAAAAAAACGGAAAAGTCGTAAATAATCCAAACCCCTCCGGTTTTCCTGGCTGTCAAAAAAGTGCCCGTCGTTAAATCAAAAAACTAATAAAAGTCAGTTTGCTGCCCTCACCTACGGACCCGTATTAGTGTAGGAGGGCCCATTTTTCTAACACTACTCGGATGAGGCATCGGCGTAACGGCAGGAACCTGGTCATAGAACACCAGTAAAAAGTCACAATAAAAAGGAAGGAGGTGACGCCCCTCTCATGAGCGAGCAAAGGAGGCGACAGACGTACGCATTCGATTACCAAAACGGAGAATTTTGACGAAACCACTTTGCAACGCCCTAATGAAAAGGAATAGAGACACTGACGGAAAAACGTGTAAAGTTGTAAATTATCCAAATCCCTCCCTGGGTGTTAAAAAAGTGCCAGGCGTTAAATCTAAAACCAATAAAAGTCAGTTTTCTGCCCTCACCTACGGACCCGTATTGGTGTAGGAGGGCTTATCTCACTAACAGCACTCGAATGAAGGCATCGGTGTAACAGGAGAGACCGGGCACCGGAGGGTTTTCTTAAAAACTCCTATAAGCAGCAGAGGTATCAATTTTATTACCGAAAAATGGAGGGACCCAACAAAACCGTCCTAGGCAATACTGATGGAAAATGTGAACACTCATGAAAAACTGACCATCTATGGGTTGAAACGGAAATTCAAATATCCTCCAATTTATGCACCCCAGCAATAAAAACGTGGAATCAACGGGTGGTTCCCGAAATAGAATGGCCCACTTTCGAAATCAAATCTGAATGCACTGCACCGCTAGGTACTAAAAAAGGGGGAATCCAAAAGGCAGGCGATCCCTCTGAACTATCCACCTATTTTACATATTTGAACGAAGTTTTGGGTCATCTTAACCGGGAAACCCTTCGGTAAGATGATGCATGAAGATTCGTATATAAGGGAGAGATTCTGGACTGGAGTCACTACGCACCGCGTCACTCTGAACAAAAACTTTGACTTTGTTCAACTGTCTTCCAAATTCGTATACAAAATAGTCTTTATACCATTACGAAGCTCGGACTCTTCGTGACGACTTATCTCAGGTAATCTACAGCCACTCACTATACTAGTGTGGCTATTCAATACCGAGATTTGACTATTTATTCTCACGTCGAGCACTGGAATCCGGTGGAGAGCTAATTTCGTTGATTCCACCTTTTTATTTACCGAGTCTTCAATTCGAATTCTGCGGGCCACACCTGGGACCTCTGCAAATTCGTGAAATCGCCCAAATACCAATTTCAATTCTTCAACAACATCATCAACATCATCAGAGCCTGCAACCCCTACTGAGGCGTCAGAAGCTCTAGAATCATCTTCGTTACCTACGTCATCGCTACAACCTCTCGGGCCATCCCATCCGCCCTTTCGGCACCCCCGCAGATGTGAGGGAGACACCAGAGATCCTGAGATATCGCCACTGAGTGATCGTAACCACCCCTTTGACACCTCACTAATAGTCAGTCAAACAAACACATAAAATTATACATTTTACCTTCAATTTTGCTACTAATACTCCCTCAACATACACCCTGGTTTTTCTTGGATTCCATGTATCTAACAGTGTGCGCTATAATAAATTCAGTAAACGGCATTCGAAGGTCTCTTTCTTGGTGCTAACTCCTCTGTATAATAACCATTGTACACTTTAGTGCTTAATCCTACGCAATCAGATCCCTACCAATTATATTTGAATAATTTGTTTCCCTTTCTCGGTCACTTCTGTTGTAAATAGTCATAGTCAGATCGACTCGAAGAGACAATTTTCTTTTATTCTTCCACGTCATCAAATAATGAAGTGTCCGCAGCAACCACTTTGCCATAAGGGTACTGTAAAACTGTTTGGCAAATAAATCAATCATCAATCATCAATTCACTGTTTATATTAATATAATCTTCCATCTTCTAATCCATGCCAAAGATGTTGATCCGGCTCCTACTGATATTTTATTCCATCAATAATTTGTATTCAATCCTTTTTCTATTGAAAACTATTTTTCTTATAGAAATCTGAATGTGCACATTCATTTAACATTCCTGACTTGGGTTTTCCTTTTTTATTCATTTGTATTTTTCAGCAATTTTCGACTTTTCAGTGATAACTGAACAAAATTTGTCTTGGTACAGTTTTTTTTTACAACATATCATCACAGTTCTACAAAATTTAGATGTTTTATGCCCCAAGTATGAAATTACTACCTTCAGATGAATTTTTTCGCGCTGAATCAGAATCTATCCTCCGTTTTTGTCAAAATGCGATCTTTATTGCGGAAAAAATGTTAGTCTCAAACAAGAACTAAAACGCTTGTTAAAGAAAAATAATGGAAAAATAATCGCTGGATGGATTGATCCCATTTAAAATTCCGCTAATAGATCTTCTCGATGAGACTGTCCATTTTAATATCAGTGACTAGATAAACGTAAGGAAAATTTGAGATTAATACTCTAAAAATGCAACTTGACGTGATTTCGAATTTGCATCACACGTGAAGTTGCATCACACGTGAATACAACGCGAAATACAATAAGGTTATGTGTCAGCATTAAAAGATTTTGTGTATTGCATTCTATTCAAAGAAATATTCAGCAATACTTTGTTTGAACTCAGCCAGAGCTCTAGCGAAATGACTTGTCTAGATACACTAATGACCCGAGTCGAGTAATTGGACCTGACACGTTCTACTTAGTTCTTTCTGTTCAGAACTGGAGAGGGTTTGGGAGATCTCTTCCCAAGTACTTCCGCTCCCTTTTTACCTCTGGTTATATCCCATTTCATCATTCGTTAGATATAGGCAGGACTTGTATTCAGACCTTCCAAACCCTCCGAAATTCGAATTCCAATAGAGTTCGAATTTAGAGAGAAAAAATTCCCACAGCACACAGCCAGGAATCGAACCCGGGACCTGCCAGTTTCGCGCCGGGTAATTTTCCAGCTGAATTACCAGGGAGTACGGAACCCTCCCTCTCCAATTGACTACAGAACAGTGCCTAACCTTCAATAGGCATTAACTAAATTCAAATAGAATTCGAATTCATTAATATCAACCAAATTGAATATAATATTTTATTTATTGAGTCCGATGTATACCCTCTCGGGTTTTTACATTTTGTTTCCCCTCCCATTTTCCCCATATGAAGATCTGTTATACAGTGTTACACATGTTACACAAAAATACAAAAACTCAAAGTTTACAAAACTAATAACAGTTATCTTTTAAATATTAGATATTACAAAAATAAGAATAAGAGTAAGAATAAGATACGACAAGATAAATCGCCCCGGCCATGAGCCTTTTCCCTGCTTCTGAAGGTCCAGGGACTTTGTGGTGGAGAGAATACGCCACGGGGTCATTCTGTAGATTCCGCGGGCTCCCCCCAGCGAAAAAACGTGACCGAAGATACGCGAAAGGCTCAGCCCCCGCCCTCAATTCGGTTGATAGAGAGTAGTCTCGGGCTCGACTAAGCAACGTTTCCTCCCCCTCTCCTCCTCTAACCAGTACTGAAAACTCGCCTACCCAGTTCTCCTTATTGCTACTCAGTTACTGGCCTTCCTTGCTCATCTCCAATCCTCGCAACAGTTTCTCCCATCCCCTGACTAGCTTGCACACCTCTGAGATCGGTCTCCCCCTTAGCAGCTCCACAATTGATTCTGTCCTTCCCAGATTCTCCCACTCCCCCCACAGATCTTTTAGCTTCCCCTCCCTGAACTTGTCACACTCTAGGATGTGCTCCAGGTCCTCCCGCACTTCACCACAAACCCTACAGCTCACATCCTCGTAACCCTTGTTTCCTACTCGCCCTATGTTCCCACAGCGCATCCTGGCCCACATCGTTTTGTCCCCCCAAGTTACTCCTTTCATGCTCCAATACCCCTCCTTTTCGTCGGGCCTGACTAGGTACTTATAGAACGGGTTGAAAGTAGAGTCCCGTATTCTGCGGTCATCCTCCGCCCGCTCCTTGGCTTCCCCCTTCTCCAAAAACTCTTTCAGCCTGTCTTGGAACTCCTTCCACTCTGTTTCCCCCCCTTTCAGAATTTCCAGGAAATCCTCTCCCCCTCATTCCTCCAGTGCTTCCTTCAGCTCTTTTCTCCATGCCGAAGGATTGGAGTTCCCTAGCGCCCTGAGTTCCTCACTTAGGCATACTCTGACTAGGCGATCCTTTGCTAACCTGCTCACCCCCCCCCCCAAGAAACCTAGCACACGTCTCTTAGTCTCCAGAATCAATCCCTTTCTGCCGCTCTCCGCCCTCCACAGATACCCAGGCGTGATTTTTGACACCCCCATTCCCATCTTCACTACCCTCCCCTGTACTCTTTCCATCGTCTCCCGCGGTTTGAGTCCCCAGATTTCTGTCCCGTACATTGCCCCCGACTTCCCGAGCACTTTAAGGATGTACAACCTGCTGTCGAGTGAGCTCAACCCGGCCCTTGTCGCCACCCCCCACGTTGCATTCACTGCTCTTATCCCCTTCCCCGCCATTTTTCTTACATGCTCCCCATACGCGTTTTTTGACGAGAACCAAAAACCCAGATACTTAAAACTGTTAACGACTTCTACCTCTTTCACATATATTTTCCACTTTTCTCCTTTTTTCCTTCGGCCCCCCCCCCCCCCTGAAAACCAAGACTTTGGTTTTGTTGATGTTTATTTCCAGTCGATTTTCCTGGAAGAAACGCTCTGCAGTGCCTAACATGCTTTGGAGTTTCCCCACGCTTTCCGCTGCCACTACAATGTCGTCCGCGTATTTTAGACAGAATATCTTCTCTCCCCCCACTACCGTACCTCCTTCCCCTCTTTTCTCCCACCAGTCATCAATTTCATCTATAAACACGTTAAATAATATGGGGCTCAGCGGACAGCCCTGCCTCACCCCTCTCCCTGTCGAAAACTTCTCGGATATCCCTTCCTCTGTTATCACTTCGCTTTCCGTTACTTCATACATGGCCTTTACCATGTTGTAGAAACGCGCTCTAATCCCGACCTTCCAGAGCTTTTCCAGTAGTAAATCGCAGTCTACCGTGTCAAAAGCTGCCCTCAGGTCAACAAAAGCCGTGTATAGTTTCTCTTTCTTCTGCTTAATCCTATTCCCTACCATCGTGTTCAAGATGAAAATTTGTTCCCTCGTTCCTCTCTTTCTACGAAAACCCCCCTGGCTGTCTCTGAATTTCCCCTCTTTTTCCAAGAAACTGCTCAGCCTGTTCGCCATGATGCCTGCCACTACTTTATATGCCAGATTGAGAAGCGAGATCCCTCGATAATTCTTGAGATCTTTCTCGTCCCCCCCTTTATGAATCGGGAAGATTCGCGCCGTTCTCCATCCCTCTACCAACGCGCTATTTCTCCACCCCTCCTGTACTCCTTCCCAGAGTTCCTTTTTCCAGTTCTCCGGTGTTTCAGTAGCTCCCCAGTAATCCCATCTTCCCCCGCCGCCTTACCATTTTTCAAATCTTTCAAAGCCTCCTCGAAACTAATATCTCCATCTAGTTCCTTAACTTCATAGTATTCCTCCCATTTTTCCCATTCCCTATCTTCGTCCCTGATCACATTGGTTCCCCCTAGCAAGTTTCCCATGTGGTCCACCCACTCTTCCGTTGAAATGTCTTCCCCTTTCCTTTCTGCCCTCGGCCGACAGGCATTTATCGCCTTCCATAGCTCGCCCATCCCCCGACTCTTTCGGACCCTGGCTTTCTTTTCTTCCGCAATTCCCTCCATTATTTCCTTCTGCATTTTCCTTAGGCCCGCGCTCTCTTCCTGGTATTCTGCTTTTTCCGGCTCCCCCTGACTACGCAGGAAGCATTTCAGAGTACCAAACACTGTCGCCCTCTGTATTCGGTAGTCATCTCCTAGCCAGGCATCCTCATCCCTTTTCCCCCCTTTCCCTACTTTCTTTGTGAGTCCTACTTCCTCAGCTATTTCTAAAATTGCCGTTTTTACTCTCGCCCACCGCGCCTCAGCACCCTCTCCCTCCACCCCTGCTACCTCTTTCTTTTCAAGTTGTTGCTGGTACTCATTCTGTAGAATTGGTTTCCAGGCGATTCTAGTCCCCCCCTCCCCCGCCTTTTTCGCTGTCTTTCTCCCCCTTTCCCGCTTTGGCTAATCCTCCCTCACCCCCCTCCCGGCCACTGTAAGGTGATCTCTACCCCCATGTGGTCCGAATCAATTGTGGGCCATATCTTTACTTCCTCTAGTACCCCTGAAACCCCTTCATGCAGTACATAGTCTATGACCGACTCCCTCCCTTCATACTGCCCCCCCNTTTTCATCAGGCCTTCCTGCTGGTTCTTGACTACGTGGGTCTCCAGTAAAATTATTACATCAAATCTAGCAATGTCTTTCCAGACTCTCTTTATTTTCCCCCCTTTAAAACCCCCCACATTCCAGCAGGTAGCCCTGATAGAGTTTCCTTCCCCCTCTGCTCTTTCAATTAATTTAAATTATTTCTCTGGTTATTTCTATTGTTTTTCAAGTCATCTGCAGTCTCGGCGTTGAACTTCTTTGATCCCTTCTGCTCCTCCGGCCTCACCAGTTCCTGTCTCTCTTCGTCCCAGTGGAATCTGACATCCCCTATTCAGGGACACTGCTGGAACCTCTGCACCATTGCCCTTCTTCCCAAGTCTGTGGCACGACTTGCCAGGGCCTCCAAATACTCTGCTACCTGGGTCTGCCTCGGCGTCAGGTCATCAAGGACTTCGACCCCCACCTCCCTGAGGGCATTCTGATTCTCCCTGCCCATCAGCATTCTCTTTTGCATATGAGTATCTAGCTTGAAAAGTAGTTCCCCTGTCAACAGGTTTGTTACTTTCATCACCCTGATATTCATCCCCACCTGGTACTTCACGCAGGATATGAAATCTAGGGCCTCCATTCCACGTACTGTCCTCAACCCCCTGACCACCACCTGGTTCAGTCTTCTAACCCTCTCTTTCTTCTCATATTTCCACTTTCCCTTCCCTAGCATGTCCGGTGCTCCTTGCCTCCAGGCTAGCCCTTCTAGCAGATTCTCCAGCAGCCTCCCCTCCTTCAGTGGGGGCCCCCATCTCGTTCCCTCTCTTTTCTTCCCTGCTGCATCGCCGCTCTTGCTGGGGGATGACGTGATTCCTGGGGACGACGGGGGAGGGGCGTTACCTTTCCCCTCTCTGTTGACGCGCGTGTTAGCGTTGCTACTATTATTAATATTATTGTTAATAATATCTCCTTCGTCCCGCTCCTCTTCCCCACTGAGGCACTGTGAAAACCTCCTGTCTGCAGAGTCTCCACTGACCCCCCTTGTCTTCTCCTTCTCCTTCGGTTTCTCATTGCTCCCCTCGTAGGGCATTCGTTGTAGCCTCACCCTCACCGCGTCCACATCCTTCAGCATTCCTCCTACCCATCTTTTCACAGTCTCAACCTCATGCTTTACCTCCCCCACCTCCGATAGGATTGCATTCAGAGCTTCATTCAGTACCGGGCCCCTTCTCTGTGAATCCCTCATCAGTTCTCGTTCCTCCCTGGCCAGCAGTTTTTCAAGGCTTATCTCAATTCTCTCCATCCGTTTCTCGAAGTTCTGTACAGAGGTACTCTTTCCCCCTGTAACCCACCACTCCCCACATCGCTGGCACCTGTCAATCTCCCTCACGTCCGTGTCCGTTCCAACATCTCTTGTTAGCCCCTTTCCTTTACCGGGCTCTGGTATTCCGATCCCATCTTGCTTTCCTTCTTGGGTATGTTCCGATTCCGTTCCTTCATCCCCCTTGAGCCCCAGCAACTCCCCCTCAGCTTTGTCAGCCTCGCTCTCCAGGTCTCTCTCCCCTGCATCCTGTGTAAACCCCTTTCCTCTCAAAACCATCGTCTCTTCACTCACTGACCTGCTCAATGCTGTGTTTCTTCCATCAGTCTCTCCCTCACTCGGATCTGGATCGTCCACCTCCTCCTCAACCTCTTTCTCCTTTCTCCCGGTTTCCCCCCTTCTCACTGGTACACTGCGGTACCTCAGGCTCCTAGGGGGGGTACGCGTGATCTTTTCCCTCACTGTGAAAGCCTCCCCCTCTTTATCCCTGAGAAAATACTCATCTATTTTAACTCCCTGTCCTCGCTTCGATGGTCCAGGAGGGCGTCCTCTCCTCTTCTTTTGCTCTTTAGACGCCTGTTTCTCCTGCGACGACAAGGCAGGAACTTTCTCTCCTCCCCCATCCTGACCCGCGTCATCGCTGGCACCATCTCTCGTTTTCACCGTTGAGTGGCTTGACATGGCATTCTCCTGCTCGTCCCGCTTAAACTCTTGCTCTCTCTCTCCACTTAATCCCTCTCTCTCTTCGGGCGTCCTAACCGCGGCTCTCCCACGAAACTTAGAAAGCTCCAAACTCGCTAAGGGCTTCTTCCCCAGTTACACCCCCACTTCCACTTGTCCCCTGGATGTTCTAAATTAGGTAGCACCCACTTTGACTTTCCCCTGAACACAAAAACCCTTTAAACGACGTAAATAATTGTAGACCACCCTTCCCCGCAACTGTTGCCAACGGCGATCTGCGCGCCATTCCATTGATTATAATATATAAATCATGTAATAAATCTTGAATATGACGAATTATTGTAGGAACAGTACTTAAATTATTTGCAGAATCAATACAATTTCCGAAATGATTAATAGATTCAGATAAATTAGTTGAATAATAATTTAAATCGGATGTATAAAATTCATGATCAAATCGATTAAAACTCTCATCATTTACAACATAAATTCTACGATATTGACTCCCAATTGATTCACCAGTTACAACATTTACTTGATTAACATTTAGAAAAGTATTCAATGCATCAAACATAATTTTTTCAATTGAACGAAAACAAAAAGCCTTACATAAATATGAAGATCATTATTAAATATGTTTAAAATAAAGTAATATAAATATGGTCTAAGAAAATTTAAAAAATTATTTGACTTTTTCAATTTATTACGACTCAAGATATAGGGGGAACGTAGCGGATAAGGAACGGAGAGGTAGTGGTTTTGGAGTTCTCTAGAAAAGTGGTCGAAAAAAGTGGTTTTTGGGAAGAAGGGGGAGGGAAAACATGAAGTGGTGGAGGAGAAAAGGGTTGAGGGAAGGAAAGAGAAGAAAAGTGAGGGGTAAAATGGTCAGGTAGTAGGATTAGAAAGAAAAGATGGAGATGGAGAGTTTAGGGTAGTTGTTGAAAACGTGGTAGCGAAGAGGCAGGGAAGGGGCCCGAGGATATGGGCTAGAGGATGTCCCGGAAGATATAAGGAACATGTGGAATTTCAATAAGGAATAAGGAATAGATGGGGCAAGATAGGGTCGTGAGTAGAGGACAGTGGGGAAGAGAGTCGGGGAAATAGCAAATACAAACAGAATAGGCAGCAGTGACATACGTGTTAGAAGCAGAAAAGTGAGGTTGGACCGAAGGATGTGGGACGAAGAATGGATTAAGTGGATGGAAGAGGATACAGAGTGGAAAGATAGTGTGCTGGACGAGCTGAAGGGGATTGGAGAAATGATGAAGGAATTAGTGTTGATGAAGAGGGAAGAACGGGATGGGGGAAAAATGGAAGGCACGTGTACGCGGCAAAGATAGACGAAAGGGAGAGTGAGATGGTCAAAAGGCAGGAGGAGGACAGGGATACAGCAAAGGCGGCGGAGAGGGAGAAAAGTAAAGAAGATCGGGACGGAGAGAGACAGAAGAGAGTAGCAGTGAGAGGGATAAAGGAAGAAGGCTAGTATGCAAGGAGACAGGTGAGGAGAATTTTTGAAAAAATCTTAAAGAAGGAGGTGGAAATCGTGAAAATGGAGGAGAGAAAAACTTTGCAGGGAGAAGGGTTTTGATTGTGGAGTTGGAGGCAAAAGAGGATGGCAACAGTTGGTGGAGGGTAAGGAGAGAATTGAGGAAGTTCATGGGATATAGGTAAATGAGGATTTCACGTTTGAGGAAAGAAGGTCGAGATGGAAGATGAAGAAAAGAGCTAGGGAGAGGAGGAAAGGACCGTGATCGAGGAGAGGGATAGGCTTCGTGTAGATGGGGTCTGGTGTAAGTTTGTGGAAAACAGATGGAAGAGGCAGAGAAGTGAGGAAAAGGACGAGCAGGAGGAAAAGCAAGGAGATAAAAAGGTTGAGAACGAGAATTTAGTCAGGAACTGGGTAGATTCGAGCGGAGAGAAGAATGTGGAGAATAAGGACAAGGAGGCATAAAAGAAGCGAGGAGGAGAGGAGGGCCGAGAAGACTGGAGCAAGGCGCGGGACCGCTCACAATGGTGGGGTGGACTGAGTAGCCCTATCGCGGTGAGGGGGACCTCGCCTGACCTTGGAGAAAAGGAGAGAGGCCTGAAAAGTGAAGAGGAGGGAAGGAGAGAGCAACAGTCAGGACCAGGGTTGGGTCATAAGGCCTTTTTAGCAGTTTTATACGTTTCATACGTATTTTACGTATAATACGTATAAAACGTATAAAATGTATAATACATGTGGACCCAAGACTTGGACTCTAATTTATAGTCTCTAAGCAAGCAGCGCCACTTGTATTATACAAGTTGTATATCATTTTTCGTGTCAACCTAACCTAACAAAATTTACTCAAGTTGAACATCACTCGTTAGTTGAGGTATTCAAAATACGAAATTTCTAACATTTCATCACTGATCAAAAATCATCAGTAAACAATATGAATATTAAAAGAGCAAAACCATTAACCGTGAATAGTAACAAACGCAATCGTGATAATTCAGATGAGGAAATTGATTTGGCACTTGCCAGGTTTTTTTTCACGTGTAATATCGCTTTCAATGTGGTTGAGTCGGAGTCCTTCAAAAAGTTCGTGGCAGTGCTCAATCCCCATTATATTGTGCCTACAAGGAAACAATTATCAAACCAGCTGCTCGACAAAGTACATCAGGAAATCCAAAGTTGTGCTAAAAAAGATCATGAAGATGATGGTGTTCTCCTAATTGATGGCTGGAAAAACTCAGCAGCGAATACCAAGCTAGTCGTATGTACACTCCATATCACAATTGAAAGAAGTCTGTATCTTCATTCGTGGGACTTGACAGGTCTCAGTGAAACTGGTTCCCTATAAACAAAAATCGTCGGAGAGGCTACAATAATAGCGAAATAAAAATATAATATCAACATATACGCGGTCGTATCCGATAATGCCTCTGCTATGGTACTCATGGGGAAATCTGTGAATATCTGGCATATTACATGTGGGAGTCACAGTGCAAATTTACTCGCTAAATCGTTAGTTGAGCAGGAGTTCACTGAACGTGTCACAAAATTACTAAGAGAATGGAAACAACCAGGACCGGAAAAAGAACTCGTCAAACTTGGAGGAAAGCGAATCATACTTCCTTGCGAAACTCGGTGGTGCAGTAACAGAGATTCTTTCCGCTGTTGCCTTGATAACCTCTCAATGATGCGTACTATTGTAACAAATGGAACTATCGTTCTCAAACCGGACAGAGCTGAATTATTATTCGACTCCAACTTTGAAAGTCAACTTCAAGATCATATTTCGATTTTTGATCCCATCTGTGAAATCGTTAATAAGTGCCAATGTTCAGAGTCCAGTATTGCTGAGGCATGTGAGAGATGGTTGGCTCTGAATATTCCAACAAATAATAAAAATCATGAGAAAATTGTGCAAGCTCGAATAGATAAAGTCATACGACCTGCGATGCTTGTTGCCAATTATTTACATCCCTCATACAGAGGGCATCAGTTCATGCACATAGAGAAATATAAATCTGCCGTCCACAGTTTTCTCAAGGAAGAACTAAGTATTGAGAATTTCAATGATGATCCGCATTTGAAAGCTTTTGCAGATAATGAAGGGATTTTTGCTAAATTGAATGGAAAAAATATAACGTCACCTCATCTGTACTGGTTCATGGCTGAGAAAATGCATCCAGGCTTAGCAAAGTTAGCGCAAAAACTACTCAAAATTCCAGCATCTTCTGCACAAATTGAACGATTGTTTTCTAATTGGTCATTCGTACATTCCGATTTAAGGAATCGATTAACTGCTGAAAAATCTCAAAAACTTATTGAAATTTTTTTTTTTTGAAAGATGAAAAATAAATCGGGTGATGATTGGATGTCACAGTTTGAATATTGATAATCTGTCAGTGACAGATAATAATAAGATTTAGAATAGGTAGATATAACAATTTAATTTAATACAAATGTATAACAGTCTTTTGGATATTATGGATATAAAATGGTTATAATAATCACGATTCTCAATGCTATATTCCACTCAATCATGTTAACAATAGTCTTGCATTTAGTCGCAGGATTTGTATATCATTTTAAATTAAAATTTTTAATATATCAAAATTTAAGTATCTACATATTCATTTATGAATATTTTTAGATATTTTATTTTTCAATCGATTACGCAGAGCTTTTTGATGCTGACTCGAATATTATACTATAGATGAATTCTCTGAGACGATGACTTAACAATAAAAAGTACTCAATGGCTGAAGACCAAATTTCTTACGTATCACAGACTGCACTTATGTGCTGAGGTTCATTATATTTGATCAACAAATATTGACGACGAATAATATGTATTAATATTTAAAACGAATCGTCTGCGACGATGATTTAACAATAAAAAGAAAATTCTAATATTTATCACGGGAATGTTCGTCTTGAAATTTCAATTTATGATACATTTCTACTCGTTTTTCATAATCATCAATATTCAAATTACTACGACAGACTGGTAAGAGTGTTTCTTTGTATACTGACGCTGGTATTTGAATTAATTTATAAGCGAATTGAGTAAGCGAAAGATATCTTGTTTTCGCAAAACTCCAAAATTTTTCAGCACTTTCAATTTCTTTCGACATTAACTTTCCAAAGAGGCCCTTCTTTCGCTCAAATTCGTAGTAATCATTGAGAGCCTTTTGATCCTACGCGTCTACTAAATACTCAACGACTACTTCCATACGTATAGAATTGTTCTCGAAACGTTTTCCTCTGTACATAGGATGTAGAAAATTGGCCGTCAATAAAATGGGTGAAAGAATATGATCAATCTCTTGCTTTAGAATGCCTTCAGAATGATTTTCCACTATTGTTTCAAATCTTAACCATTCTTCAGCAGCATCGGCTATTGTAGTCGACGACGTTTCAAGTTTGATAACCATTACACAAAAGTTTTTGTATACTGCGAAGAACTCATCTAATTTTGTGGAAAACTCACTGCCGGATAATATCTTCACGATATCATGGCTGAAACGAAATTTTCCTTCGGCTATGATCTGCTTCATTATTGTTTGATTTTTCAGATAAGCATTAAACATGTCTCTATCACTGAAATGAGATGTATGATTATCCTCTAAATAATAGGATGTTGCCCCACATTTGATGAGTGCCTCTTTCAATTCTGAAGTATTCAAAGCTTCCAAAACGTTTTTCACTGGTACCAAGGATTCAGCATCTAGTAGTAAGCTCCTCAAATTCGTGGCTGTTGCAGTCTGACATTTCAATGACCACTGAACATCCTCAATCGTTAAAGCAGAGAAATCAAGTTCTTTGCCGGCAATGATTGCATATATGGCCATGCCGAACTTCCTTCTTGCTAATTCGATTGCCTCAGATAAAAATGTCCTTAAATCACTTCCAAATGACGATAATGACCAGGATCCTATAAATGATTTCCCCCTGGTAACATGGTGTAATATTGCAATTACATGTTTGCAATGGTCGGAATATTCCTGAGTTGAAAATGTCAAAATTCCTTCAGAAACTACTTGATCTGAAGATGAGTATAGAGAGGAGTTGATCAGTTCCTGGTAGGCTGAGGAGAGAATATCGCCGCTTATAACATCTTCAGAAGGTATTTCGTATGCTGGTCGTAAGGCATTTATAAATTTTTTAAAATGGCACGATTCTACAACTGTAAAGTCGATATTGCATCCACATAGAAACTCAACCAATTTATGATTAATCTTCGTTTTATCCAAGTCTGATACGTGATCGAAGAAAGATCCTATCGGTTGTTCATTTTTTTTGGAGTTGGCTCTGGGTTTTGGACGATTCGGCTGAGATTGAATCCGAGGTGAGGGAGCCCTGCATGTCGAAGGAGGTTGAGAGAGCACAGAACTGACTTCGTGAAGAATAATTCGGTCTGATCTAGACATTTCAGTCTCTGATGACACCTAAAATGACATATCATTCATTATTTTTTTTCGATGATTATTAAACACCACCCATTCGTCACAAACTTACAAAAAAAAAGAAAGAATAGAATAATTAATAAATATACATACATATTTTGTTCCCATGCTGGCATTTAGCAGGGTAAAAATAGTTGAATTAGAAACTGAAGATGCCATTGATTCGAATTCTCCAAATGACTGGTCCAGTTCTGATGTCTCATTTATAAGTCGACAGGGGTTTCTGTGGAATGATTTTTTTAGTACAAAAACACTTCGATACTACACTCAGCGATATGTATATCCGACTATAAGAATAAAATTTTTATCTGTGATCCATCAATCGAACTTTTGATGTATTGGCAAGAGTTTTCTGGCAATATGAACAGAAGGCGAGGGTTCTGGTGCCTCTCTTGATTTTTTTATACTCTCCAACAACCCAATAATTATGTGGAGGTCGTCCTCCACGAGACATAACGACTGTCGATTGATAGAAAAACCATTTTGAGAAAGACAATTCAAAAATATCTATAAATGGTAATTCAAAGTAAGAATTTTCGATCGAAATTTCACGTTTCCGAGAGACATATAGGAAATAAAATAGAGGTTATGCGTCCAAAAACGTCAAGTGGAAATACTGCTTACGTAACGCTGATGTATCACTGATATCACTGGTATCAGTGAATACTGAATTATCGATACAGTGATACTCTATTATCAATACAGGTACGAGTTGTCAAATGAACCTAGCGCCATTTGTATGTATAATACATGAACTAAATGTCAAGAACCTCGTCCATATAATACGTAGTATTATACACGTGTCACATTCCCATTATACAAAATGTATTATACCTGCCCAACCCTGCTGACAGGTATACCTTGCAGACACAGATCCTCCCGATGGATGAATTCATTGATCTTCTAATGGAACAATTGATAGTATTGAAGCCCCATCACTTCATCGCTAAGAAACAATCGGCTTTTTTCAAATAACGAAAAGAGAATTTGGATAATGGAGAAGTACCGTGAGTGTCCCAATTGCCGCACGTGACCCCTTTCCCGGACGCAGAGCGCTCTTTGGATAGAATTTAGCATTTATCACATATTCACAGTCATCATGTGCATTTCCTTTTGTTACATGCGATTGTCCAATTATTCCCCTTCAAATCACACTATTGACGAATGTTCCACGAGTTTCATACAATTATTAGAAATTAATCTACGTAAGAGTACCCATGGCTGGTCTCTGAGCTGGTGGTTGTGTAGTGCGCGAACGTTAAAAATCATCGATATTGCGTAAGCATCAAACAGCAAAATGTAAGTGAACAATTGATTTTAATAGGTTTCTAGTAGTTGAGCAACAAATTTGGAAAAAACTGAAATGAAAAAAAGAGAAAAATAATTGTTTTTTATGGAGGAACTGTTACAACCGGCATCTCGGACGACTGAATTCGCGGTTGGAGGAGTTCCCGCACATGTGATTTCCAACCCTTAACCTCAATGTTTTTTTTCTGTCAGTTTCTTTGCTTTCATAAAGATATATTATTTTCTGAAACCCTCGTGCATTAGATAATGAAAAAATTATGAGAATAAAAATAAAAATAACGAATATAACAAATTCATGCATTTTTTTGAATCTTCTAGGCCTGGAAATACAGAAAAAAAAGCCCGCAAATATACCAATGAGGACTTGCGGAAATCTCTGAAGACTGTCAATTCAGGATGGACTCTGGGATGAAAAAAAAAGAACTTTTAGATAATAGTTGTGGAGACGCTAACGATTTTCACAGCCCTCCCGAAAAAATCCCTCCAAATGACCCATAAACTCAAATATTTTATTGTCTCAACATTTTTGTTTGTCTCTTATTGTGTTGATCACAGTTTATCATTGTTGAAATAGTAATAAAATTACACTTAATATACTTTTCACAACTGATTTCCTATATTTCTCTGCCTCTATTTCACTGTGTACGAGAATCGGGTACACGATATCCGGCAACCCGGCTAGGTCAGTTTTAGTCGTCCGAGAACTCGACCATAAGGGCTATGATGGTTTTTTATGAATATTTATCGAATTCTTCGGAATTAAAGTTGAAATCGAATGTCTTTTTGTCAAGAAATGATCAAAGATGACTCATGAACCTTCAGAATTCATAATTACAAAAAAAAACACAAATTAAACGCTATTGTCTGTTAGAATATTCTTAACCGTGCGGCAATTGGGACACTCACGATACTAGTGCATTGTGATTTTTCGGAAAATTACGCTTTTGTGGCTCAAGATGCTGCTCAATCCTTCCACTACAATAATGACCAGTGTACAGTTCACCCCGTTGTTTACTACTATCGCGAAAAAAATGAAATCCAACATCGGAGTTTAGTCGTTTTGTCGGACAGTACGACTCACAATACTGGCGTTCTTTATTTGATACAGAAGATTTTAATACAGCATGTGAAAGACAACTGTGAAAGCGTGGAGAAAATTATCTGCCACCGATGGAGCTGCACAACATTACAAGAATCGTTTTCAGATCACGAATCTCTTGCATCACAAGACTGATTTTGGCATAGATGCGGAAGCCCATTTTCATGCAACCGCGCACGGTAAAGGAGCTTGTGACCGAGCTGTCTTTAAGAGAGAAGCGAGACGTAAGAGCTTGCAAATTGTCCATGGTGAACCAATCCTCACGCCAGATACTTTGTATCGATGGTCAAAAGAGAATTTTGAAGGAATTGATGTTTTTTTTCAACAAGGCAGAACACGAGAATATCAAAACTGAGTTGAGAGAGAGATTTGATAGTGCCAAAGCTATTCCAGCCATTCAAAAACACCATTGTTTTATTCCAATACCAGGAGACCAATTGTTAATTAACCGATATTCGGCTTCGGCTAACGAGGTTTAGTTTTTACGGCCCGGGTTTTCCCAAAGCAAAAACAAATAACATCAAAACGAAAAACCCGCCAAAGAGAGTAATCGTGATGTAAATAATTCATCAGTGCATGTTGGAACTTGTCGTCGAAGAGAGTGGAGAATTTCTCCGTATTGTAAAAATGTAAAAATGTAAAAATATAAAATGTTGTCGTTATAGAAGAATAAAAATTGTTTTTTTCCCATACTTTTTCGTTAGTGGAAAGCACAGTGTATTGTTGAGAAAAGATTTATAGTCGTATCAATAGTCTATTCTATTCAACAGAACAGAAAATGTCTATTGACAAACCCCTTTTTCAGTAACAATAATGCAACTCTCCTAAACGACTGACAAACGTAAAATTTCGAAGAAAATTTTTTTTCGGAGCATTCTTTCTCTCTTACATGATGGCGTACTCTTTTGCCATCATATATGAACAAAGAATAATAGTTGACAGACTGATTTCTTTGAAAAAAACCGATGGATCTCCCCTAAAAATTGAAAAACCCAAAAATTTCGAAAAAAAAAAATTTTCCGGTGCATTGCTTCGCTCTTCCATTATGGTGTATTTTTTCATATCATATAAGGACATCCTCTATCATAAAAAAAATATTTCGATCGAATATCGAGCGGCCCTAGAGTGAAAAAAAAAAATGAAAACGCGAAAAATTCTCGAAAAACCGGTCTAGGAGCTTCTTGACGGCTCTGAAGTATTTTTTATCTTGAAGTACGAGAAAAAACGAAAAATTTTTTTTTATTCATTAAAATCGGATGCTCAATTCAGAAGCAATGATTTTTTGAAAATTTCATGTTTCGTAATGATTATCTCAGAAACAAAAAGTGGCAGGGCAATGAAATTTTTCATGATCACTGGCTATATGTAGTAGTTCAAAATGCACCTACTCAATGATTTTTCCCAGACAAAAAAAAATCCGGTGTGGCTGAGTTGACATGGAATGTCTCACATGGGATATACCATGTCAACTCAGCCACCCCGGATTTGTTTTTTTCTGGAAAAAATCATTTGATAGTTGCAGCTTGAACTACTATATATAGATAGTATTCGTGCTAAATTTGATTCCCCTATCATTTTTTGTTCCTGAGATAATGATGACAAAACTTGTAATTTTCAAAAATTCATAATTTTTGAACGGCGCATCCGCTTTGAACGAATAAACGAAGAAAATTTTTGTTTTTGTTTGTACTTTGAGAGAAAAATACTTCAGAGTTGTGAATTAGCTTCTTCACTGATTTTTCAAGGAATTTTTAGGTTTCTATTTGTTTTCGTCTCTACGGCCTTCCGACATTCGATCGGAATAATTTTTTTCTGATAGAGGACGTCCATATATAATGTGAAAAAAACACGCCATCATGGAAGAGACGACAATTGTGCCGGAAAATTTTTTTTTTCTGAAATTTCTATTTTTTCGCCTTATAGGGGAGCTGCCTAGTTTTTACCAAGAAATTGATGTTCCAGTCAATACTTTTGGTTAATATATCATAGAAAAGAAATACACTACCATAGAAGAGAGAAACGGTGCGCTGGAGAAAATTTTTTTCTCTGAAATTTGTGCGTTTTTTCAACATTTTTATTAGATTTAACAATAACAATCACTCTAGAATAACTTTTTTCAGTTGTTCGAAGGGTCACGCAATGGGCAATATCAGAAATAATCTTTTCAGCACTATCAAGTAGAAAAAAATTGGAAAAATTGATTGAAAATGACTCTTTCGGCGACAATACACCTATAACATAAGTCCGGAATCCTCAACGTTGTTTCCTCTGAGTTTTCTTCGGGAAAACCTCCTCATTGGCTGAGGCAGAATAGCGTTTTATCACCAATTGATCCCCTAGTCGTGGAATGAAACAATGATTCTTCTGAGTAGTAGGAATTCCTTTAGCTTTATCGAATCTATGTTTCAATTCTGCTTTAATCTTGTCGTGCTCATCTTTGGTGAAGAAAGAAACGTCAATCCTAGTGAAATGATTCTTAGCCCATTGGAACAGAGCATTTGGTGAGAGCATTGGTTCACCATCAACTATTTGCAGGCTTTTGCGTCTAGCTTCTCTTTTCAAAACTGCTCCGACTCCATCGCATGCCCCTTTACCGTGCGCGGTTGCGTGAAAATGAGCCTCTGCGTCGATGCCGAAATCAGCCTTATGATTCAAGAGATTATCCATTTGGTAACGATTTTTGTAATGCTGAGCAGCGCCGTCTGTTACATAAATCATTTTTCGAACATCACAATTTTTCTTTACATGGTTGATCACAATTTTCTTTAAACAGCAGCAGTATCATGGAGTAGACTGTCTGATAAGATAACTAAACTCTGATGTTGGATATCATCATCTTCACAGTAGTAATACACCACCGGGTGGGCTGTATATTGATCATTATGGTAATGAAAAGAGTGAGTAGCATCTTGAGCAACAAAACAATAATTCTCAATAAAATCACAGTGGACAAGCATTTCTCCTTTATCAAAATTTTCTCTTCGTTGCTTCACAAAAATTCGTTGCTCTAGAGCGATGAAGTGGTGGGGCTTTAGTACTTTCAATCGTTCAGCAAGTACATCAACCAATTCGTTCACCGAAATTATCTGTGTTTGCAAAGTGCACCTGTCAGTACTTTGCCCCACTCGGAACTCGATATTTTCAATCACAGCTTTAGAGAGAAGTCGTTTTAGCTCACATGACAATTGGTCAAGTCCAGGGCAATTTTTACATTCATCCAAATGACAGGCCGGGTCGGATTCTGCTGAGACAATCTTTGTAATCTGTCATTGGGCATGGTGAATCCTTCGTTAGAAGCCGGAGATTGATAGCATCTAACATCAGTTTTGTTAATTGATGTTCTCGTCCACGAATCCACCCCTTTCTCCACGACCCACACACTGAGCAGCCGAGTAAATCTCGTACCCTCGTAATCCACATTTCTGCGTATGGTTTGTGGTATGCTTCTTGTAGTTATTGGATTTTTGAGGACAATCAGTATTTAGTTTTAAGAAAATACGGTTCCGTTTGCAGTTTGTCGATTCCGCGTTGCTAAAAATCGGATGGCGCCCTAAATACACGAAGTAAGGATTGAATGAGCTGCTGATTGTTCCCGGAGTCCAGTTTTAGCATTATGATTTTGGGCGTTTCAGACTTGTCGGATTACGAGAACGAAGGTAATGAGTTGGCCGTGTTTGGATAATCGAGAATTTTGGGTTAGGGTTAATTGCGTATTTGTTGAGGCCAAAGAAACATCGTTACAAATTCTCTCAACTTTTTTACTTTCTCCGCCATGTATCTCGAAACACCAAATTCGAGCGCTATTTTTCGGGTACTCCATGATCGAGGAAGAATGGTTAGAATTTGCAGGCGCGCACCGTACGAGTCCAAATCGTTAAAATTTTCCTTCAAATCATTCAACATTTCCTCTAATTTCAGTTCTCTCGGAGAACGGTACCGTTTCGTTGGTGGTGGATCATCGTCACTGTGGTCACTATTTGAATCCTCATCCATACTTAAATCGAGAAATCCACGTGAATCATGTGATCTATCGTGACTTGAAACGCTTGTATCATCAAGATGAGAAGATCGGTCTGATCTCAATGAACAGTCAATGATATGCGAGGTGGAATCATCAAATTCTGCTTCAGTCTTTGATACCTCTGCGGAAGAGATATCTTCTTGAAGATTTTGATTCTTCAGAATGCAAGTGGGAGAAAACGATGGTACGACATACGTTGACACTTTTATTCGGCATTTGCAGCAAATTTTTGCAATCGATGGTAGGAAGGGGAACTTCAAGTGTATTTCCCGTGAAATCGGACGTAAATTGGTTCCATAGTGGCCTTTTTCACCTGGACCTTGCATCAGATTTGCACATCTATCATTACGGGGCATGCTAATGAATACAAACAAATTGATTCCACAAATCGCCTGAAAATATCTGTATCATGAATGTCAGAAATTTCTCACTTCAATTCAGAAATGAAGATGAGACAATGGGGATGAGTATACACAATGATGGCTTATCAATTTAGCTTAATGATCAAATTTTACTGATAAATGTTGCATTTAATTAACACAGTCAACAATAAGCACGGTAATGAAACGTTGATGAAGCATTTGAGACATCTCTCACATCTAATAGCTTACAGTCTGATAATGTTAAATCGATCAATAGATTCATTTTTTCATCCTTCTTTTGTTTCAAGTCTGAGTGATACAATCTTCTCATGCCACTGGCTGGAATTTGAGCTTAATTTCTCTAACACGTGAATTCATTGCCTGATCTACTGTTGACTACATTATGATTAGAATTAGAATTAGATTTCCTCACTCTGATGTTACTTTATTTTTATTTTGTATCTATTGTTTCGTGTGGTAGATATATTGCCATTGGAAGAATCATTTTCAATCAATTTTTCCAATTTTTTTCTACTTGATAGTGCCGAAAAGACCATTTCTGATATTTCCCATTGCGTGACCCTTCGAACAATTGAAAAAAGTTATTCCGGAGTGATTGTTATTGTTGAATATTATAAAACTGTTGAAAAAACGCAAAAATTTCAGTAAAAAAAATTTTCTTCGGAGCACCGTTTCTCTCTTCTACGGTAGTGTATTTCTTTTCTATGATATATTAATCAAAAGTATTGATTGGAACATCTATTTCTTGGTAAAAACAAAGCAGCTCCTCTATAAGGCGAAAAACCACGAAAATGAAAAGAAAAAAATTTCGACACAATTGTCGTTTTTTCCATGATGGCGCATTTTTTTTTACATCATATGTGGACGTCTTTTGTCAGAAAAGAATTATTCCGATCGAATATCCGAAGGCCATAGAAACAAAAAAAAATAAAAAAGTACAAATTCCTTTAAAAATCAGCGTAGAAGCGTAGAGATTCCTTGAATCAGCGTAGAGGCTAATTCAAAGCGTGTCTCGAGGGCTGAGGACGTTGGCTCCTGGACGTCATTGATGTGGGCTACCGGCAATGCGATCTCGTGCAGTTTGTCGGTGAGTGTTGCAAGCCTGTCGAGAGCCATGTCCGCTTGTGAAGCCAGGACGGACTGCGTCGTCATCGGCAGTCGGCTGAGCCACTTGGTGCGTAAAATGTTGTCAGGAACCGTGTCGTCGCGACTCCTGAGATGACGCAGGAATTGCGAGGGCTTCCTGTCACCCAATACCTCTCGGTCGAGCAGCTGCTGGAGTCGTACGTCCCGGGAGAGCGTGAGGCGTTCGACGAGCATCTCCTTGAGACGTGTGTACGATGTCTCGACAGGCACATTTAGGAGGATATCCTGCACCTCAGCAGCGGCCTTGGGATCGAGATGAGACGAGGCATAGTAATACCTCGTTACTTCATCGTTAATCACAGATAGATGAAACTGTCCCTCGAGCTGGGCGAACCATAACGCTCGACGTTCGGCATTGAAGGCGGGACATCGTATTGAAACGCGTTGGAGCGGGGCTCCATTGTCAGCTTCGCGCACCTCGACAGTATCTGGCATTTTGTTTCGCGAAAAACAACACTAGAGAAAGTCTGAAAGAATATTCAGTGCAGCACAGCGTCCTTGGGTGCTCAGCAATGCACCGAAATTCACGAAAAGAACTCGAATGGAGCGCGTGAACGATACAACACACGAACGTACGCAGCACACAAACCAATCACAAAGTGCACGATCGAAATGCACTCGCATTTCACGAAACAGTCGCGGCGTTGACGTGATATAATTAATAATCAAAGAAAACGCGAGAAAACTATTCACTTCAATCACGTCGGGGTCACCAGTTGTGGCAGTTTGGTGCAGATATCAAAATAATAACTCGGTGTTGACAAGAACTGTATATTTAAAGGCAAGTGTTTACATGCGTACTCAAAAGTAGACTGAGTTCGTCCGCCGGGGAGCGTACGAGTTTATATACCTTCGTTGCTCGAAGGTTCGAGAATTGTCCTGAAATTTCGTGAGGGACAAGGACAGAATGATGTTTGAAATAAATTCGAGAAATTAATCTATTGTGGCTCGCGCCATATTTTTTGTCTTTGGTTTTTTTTTGTCTTTCGTAATTTCAAATAGTTTATTAATGTTATAAAAAAAATGAAAGTACTAGCGGCTGTTTTTATTACTGATCGATAGCTTTCATTATTTAAATGAAATGGTGTAAATAGAGTAACCAACGAAAAGTCGTTATTAAAATGTACAAACCTTGATAAATAAAATAACAAAGAACAACTTCTCTGAACCAATGAAGTGAATCCCCTCTTCCACCCCTCTCATTAACATTAACGTAGGTTTACCGTATCTCCACTCTGCGACCTGAAGCGCTACTGACGCGCCACAGGTATTACAGAAGGATTTCCCACTATATTATTATTTTTTTATGAATACGTCATCCAAAAACATGAAAACTATTTACACAATTTTATTTAAATAATGAAAGCTATCGATCAGTAAGAAAAATAGTCACTAGTACTTTCATTTTTTTATAACGTCAATAAACTAATTGAAATTACGAGCTCCGCATGTGATTAATCGAAAAAACGCAAAAAACAAAAAATGTAAAACTCATTGAGATTTTTAAAAAAGAATTTTATGAAAAATTGAAAAAAGTAGACCATTTCATCACAAATCGGGAAAAAGGCGTTTTCAAAGGCTTTTTTAATGTTTTTCTTATATGCGCCCCAATCGAAATGCAAAAAACCATCAGAAAAATTTGACCTACGTCTCAATATCTATCGAAAAAAAAAATTAGCCACTAGTACGTTAACAATGGGTTTCTCCTTTTCTAAAGCGTTTTTCGAGGGCTGTTTGCAGCTCAATTTCGCCTCTTAGGATTGTCGTAAAATATCCATTTTTCATCCCCAGTAACAATTTTATGTAAAAAGTCTTTTTGTTTTAATTTGGTCAGTAGGGACATTACAATTTCACAGCGTCAACTTTTGTTTTCTGAGGTGTTATGTCCGAAGGATTTTCAGGCGGGAAATCCTGAGTTAGGAAAATTAAGCTATTGTGCCATCATTTCTCTTAGATAGTATAAGTTCCTTGGTAAACACTAAAAAAAAAGCGGTTTCCCGGATGAGCAATTTTTTTTGTTCGCACTCTTACCTTACTTTCTTCTTCGAATATATGGCCTCAAATTTCGTTATAAATTTCTCTCTCTTTATATTATTTTATTATATGTTATATCATTGTAGAACGGTTTTTGATTCAGTTGACTGAATGAAGTATTAAGAAGAAATAATTTGATTTATAAAAAACAAGTGCTTTAAAAAGACAATAATAACTGATGAATAAATAATCGAATCCATAAATAAATGTAACAAACAAAACTGTGATAAAAATCTAAATTAAAATATTAATTGTAAAACGGCGGACTATTGTAGAACATAAGTTATCGTATGAAATGTAAACAAATGAAACTCTATTATCAAATTTTTCTGCTGTATTGGAAGTCCGCCTGTTGCGTATATATAAATATTTTGTATACTTTTGAATTGTCCTTAGGGGATTTTTGATCCCAGGACTTAATAAAAAAGCTTTTCTCTCTCTCTCGCTCTCTCTCTCTCTCTCTCTGTCTCTCTCTCTCTCTCTCTCTCTCTCTGTCTCTCTCTCTGTCTCTCTCTCTCTA
>NW_021680918.1:81957-86954 GCF_001412515.2 Diachasma alloeum
ACTGCTACGTGGCGCGTCCCCAGGTGACGGATAGGGGAAATCTCACACCGGTCTCTTATCTGAGACGACCAGGAGGGAAAGGGCGAAATTAAATAGTTCTCGCGGATCAAGCGCCCCAAGCTAAGGTGTGAGACATCGTGCCGAGGGCTGCATGGTACCAGGGATGTGGTGCTGCCAACGATTCCGCTGGGGCACCTCGTCCAACACCAGTGTTACCCTTCATTGGGCAAAGTGGCGTTACTCTGGGAGAGCTACGTACCAGTTGTGGACCTTTTTAGATCGGGCAGTACTCGTGGGAACAAAGATGGAAGACTACAAAAACAAAAACACACAGAAGAATGGGCACGCCCAACAAGCAGCACTTGATGCGAGTGCGGAAATGAAGAGGACGGAAGCATGGGATCGGCTGGAACGGCTCATCACGGAGGCGATTGAATTCGCCAACCCGAAGCCGAATATACACAAGGAGCTCAAGTTGAAGCTGATGGCAACCAGTGGTGCCTTCAGACGACTGAAAGAGATCGAGATGGCTAGGCCGAGGNTGGCACACCCAACAAGCAGCGCTTGATGCGAGTGCGGAGATGAAGAGGACGGAAGCATGGGATCGGCTGGAACGGGTCATTACGGAGGCGATTGAATTGGCCAACCCGAAGCCGAATATACACAAGGAGCTCAAGTTGAAGCTGATGGCAACCAGTGGTGCCTTGAGATGACTGAAAGAGATCGAGATGGCTAGGCCGAGGCAAACTCACCCCCAGCATCTCCTCATACCGCCGATTCCGAACATACCAACGACACCGTTGCTCAATCGGACCAGTTCTGAGACGACGCTGAAGGACACCGATGGGGAAGAACAGACGGGAACGCCGTCATCTGCCAAGCGACGGAAGCGCTCCTCACCTGAGGTAGATCCCAAGGTGGTGAAGAAACGGAAGGAGCAGGGACCACCAGCACCGCCCCAAGCCCAGCCTCCTAAGGAGGCGGACTGNACCGCCGATTCCGAACATACCAACGACACCGTTGCTCAATCGCACCAGTTCTGAGACGAAACTGAAGGACACCGATGGGGAAGAACAGACGGGAACGCCGTCATCTGCCAAGCGACGGAAGCGCTCCTCACCTGAGGTAGATCCCAAGGTGGTGAAGAAACGGAAGGAGCAGGGACCACCAGCACCGCCCCAAGCCCAGCCTCCTAAGGAGGCGGACTGGCAGGAGGCCCGGAAAAAGAGGAAGGGGAAGAAGAAGCAGCCGAAAGAGCCGCCGCCCCCGAAGCAGAGGACACGAGCGGCAAGGCCGGATGCACTCATCATCCGCCCGAAGGACAAGGCGGCATACGCCGNACTCCTCACCTGAGGTAGATCTCAAGGTGGTGAAGAAACGTACGGAGCAGGGACCACCAGCACCGCCACAAGCCCAGCCTCCTAAGGAGGTGCACTGGCAGGAGCCCCGGAAAAAGAGGAAGGGGAAGAAGAAGCAGCCGAAAGAGCCGCCGCCCCCGAAGCAGAGGACACGAGCGGCAAGGCCGGATGCACTCATCATCCGCCCGAAGGACAAGGCGGCATACGCCGACATCCTTAAACGGATGAAACAGGACGCATCGGCTGGAGCGTCCCAACAGTGTGTGGACAAGATCCGGAAGACGGCCACAGGGGACATGTTGATTGTCCTCACGAAGACCAACGCCGACAAGGTCCCAGTCCTGCAGGAGGCCATAACCAAACTCCTCGGCGAGGAGGCGGAGGTTATTAACAAAACACCGGAGGAAGAACTGGAGATAAAGGATCTCGACGAGACCANGGGATGAAACAAGACGCATCGGCTGGAGCGTCCCAACAGTGTGTGGACAAGATCCGGAAGACGGCCACAGGGGACATGTTGATTGTCCTCACGAAGACCAACGCCGACAAGGTCCCAGTCCTGCAGGAGGCCATAACCAAACTCCTCGGCGAGGAGGCGGAGGTTATTAACAAAACACCGGAGGAAGAACTGGAGATAAAGGATCTCGACGAGACCACAACGAAAGAAGAGGTACTCGCAGCACTGGTGGTGGCCGCTGGAGAGAACTCCAGAGTCCCAACGAACGCAGTCAAATCGTTGCGGAAGGCTCACGGAGGCACTCAGACGGCCTGGGTGAAATTGCCTGTGGCAACGGCGAAGAAGATTGCCGGAGAGCATGGCAAAATCAAGATTGGCTGGGTTAACTGCCGGATTAGAGGAGTGGAGAGACCCCTGAAGTGCTATAAGTGCTGGGACTTCGGACATCTCGCCAATCACTGCAAGGGCGAGGTGGACCGCTCTAAACTCTGCATCAAATGTGAGGAGGGTGGCTACCTGGTCGCCAAATGTCAGACAGAAGCTAAATGCGCCCTCTGTGTCGCGAAGGGCCGCACGGATAACTGTACCCATATCGCTGGTAGCAGCAGATGCCCAGTGTACAAGGAGGCAGTCCAGGCGGTAACGAAGAAACGAAAATGAGNGGTGGGAAGCTACTTCACCGATAGGGTCCTGAAGTACGACACGGACGATGGCCCCAAGGAGTACAAAGTGACTGGCGGTGTTCCTCACGGCTCAGTACTTGGCCCACTCCTGTTGAATATCATGTAGGACGGTCTCTTGAAGCTGAAGCTGCCGAAGGGAGCTACATTTGTCGCGTATGCAGATGATGTGGCTCTCGTAGTCGTCGCCAAAACACTGGAGGAGATCAATTACATCTTTGAGATCACCTATGCGATGACCCGCCAATGGATGGTCTCAGTGGGACTGATGTTGGCGGACCAGAAGACGGAGGCCGTGTTGATCACGAGCAGGCAGANATCCAAACGAAGAAACGACAATGAGAATACTGCAGCTCAACCTCAATCATTGTGAGGCCGCACACGACTTGCTCACGCCGTCGGTGCGGGAGCTAAAGCCCGACCTCGTCATGATCTCGGAGCTGTACAGACATCTCAACGCTCAACCATGGGAGACGGATACCACCGCTAAGGCCGTTNGCAGGCAGAAGATTGAAACCATCACGCTGCGAGTTGGGGACCATGAAATTATCTCCCAACCGTCTTTACGGTACCTGGGAGTGATGATTGATGCCCGGCTCAGTTTCAAGCAGCAGGCAGAGCACACGTCGCTACCAAGGCGTCCAGAGTTGGGACTATCCTGTCACGGCTCATGCCCAACATCGGAGGCCCAAAGCAGAAGAGGAGAGCGTTACTGTCGTCGGTAACTACGTCGGTCCTCACATATGGCATTGCCATCTGGGCTGATGCGCTGCTGATCCAGCATGCACGACGGAAAGTGGCGTCGNAAGCTGCTCTTGGGAGGTGATGGACATCTACACCGCCAGCGACCATCATGCTATCTTATGGGAGGTATCTACCCAACGAAAGATTGGACCAGCACTCAGGAGGACCAACGCCGTAGGTTGGAAAACGAACGCCTTCGATCCCGGCACCTTTCGAGAGNCTACCAAGGCGTCCAGAGTTGGGACTATCCTGTCACGGCTCATGCCCAACATCGGAGGCCCAAAGCAGAAGAGGAGAGCGTTACTGTCGTCGGTAACTACGTCGGTCCTCACATATGGCATTTCCATCTGGGCTGATGCGCTGCTGATCCAGCATGCACGACGGAAAGTGGCGTCGGTCTATCGGCTGAGCGCCCTCAGAGTGGCCAGTGCATTCCGCACGGTGTCGGAGGATGCCGTGTGTGTTATCACCGGAATGCTGCCGATCGGAGTACTNTTATGGTGTCGTTATGAAGCGGTTGAAAAACCAGCCGATGCCGAAACCTACGTGTCCCGTGCTCCTGAGGAAGATTGTCTCGGTGTTGTTCCCACAACAACTGGCTCTCGACTTCTCTACTGGGGAGTACGAGATNCGGCTGATGCGCTGCTGATCCAGCATGGGAGACGGAAAGTGGCGTCGGTCTATCGCGCCCTCAGAGTGGCCAGTGCATTCCGCACGGTGTCGGAGGATGCCGTGTGTGTTNTGATCCCATCAGTAACGTCTAAGCAGCTGCTGGAAGCCTGTGGCCGGTTCGGAAACACCAAGCTCCAGGACTAGATGGAATCCCCAACGTTGCCCTGAAAGTAGCCATCAACGCAGCACCAGGAATCTTCTTGAGTGTATACAATGCGTGTGTTCAGGAGGGAGTTTTCCCTGTGAAGTGGAAGCAGCAGAGATTAGTGCTCCTCCCCAAGGGAAAGAAGCCACCGGACGAACCTTCGTCCTATCGTCCACTCTGCATGCTGGACACCGCTGGAAAGATCTTGGAGCGCATTATCCATCAGAGGATCGAGGAAGTTGTCGAGCCGCAACTGGCTGACAACCAGTACGGTTTCCGCAAGGGTCGTTCCACCCTGGATGCCATCGACCGAGTCGTCTCCATCGCACGGGACGCAATATCCGGCGAAAGGTGGAAACATGGTACGAAGCAGTACTGTCTGGTAGTAACGNAGGGAAGAAGCCACCGCGCGAACCTTCGTCCTATCGTCCACTCTGCATGCTGGACACCGCTGGAAAGATCTTGGAGCGCATTATCCATCAGAGGATCGAGGAAGTTGTCGAGCCGCAACTGGCTGACAACCAGTACGGTTTCCGCAAGGGTCGTTCCACCCTGGATGCCATCGACCGAGTCGTCTCCATCGCACGGGACGCAATATCCGGCGAAAGGTGGAAACATGGTACGAAGCAGTACTGTCTGGTAGTAACGTTAGACATCAAAAATGCCTTCAACTCCGCCAGATGGGACTGTATCATGGAGGCTCTCACAAAAATGGAGGTGCCGGGGTACCTGCGGAGAATGGTGGGAAGCTACTTCACCGATAGGGTCCTGAAGTACGACACGGACGATGGCCCCAAGGAGTACAAAGTGACTGGCGGTGTTCCTCAGGGCTCAGTACTTGGCCCACTCCTGTGGAATATCATGTATGACGGTCTCTTGAAGCTGAAGCTGCCGAAGGGAGCTACATTCGTCGCGTATGCAGATGATGTGGCTCTCGTAGT
>NW_021680918.1:89317-127648 GCF_001412515.2 Diachasma alloeum
AGAGAGAGAGAGAGAGAGAGAGCAATATCGTTGCGCTCTTTTGTCTCGTAGTATGGTGGGGCTGGCACACACGCATATGCTGCATATCACATGGATGTGTGCCCGCTTAAAAATCACTCCCCATTGGCCCCCCCTTAATTGCCAATAACTTTTTAGGGGTGAGTCTGATCAAAAAGTGCAAGAGGGCTTTTCTGCTCCGAATCACCTCCTGATCCTAGGGTGTTCAGATGTACATGTACCTCTGAAACACCCTGTATATATATATATATATATATATATATATATATATATATATATATTGTAACAGGATAGAAATCATGTACTCTTCCTCGCCTGAACTGGTCTCGGATTAAAAAGGGGCCGGGGGCGGGGGGGAATTACGAAATTACCCCAGTGAGGAGTCGGATCACTCAAGGCCACATTTTCACAATTTGTTCTCCTATTGATTTTATTTTTGTTTATTTTATCACTCAATTCTAACGCTGTTGCACTCACCGCGGTTTACGCGTCAGCTTTAGACGAGGGGAGTGGAGCGGAGCTTCGGGGAGAGCTACGAAGTCGGCGCTACGGCGAATGACGAGTTGGCACACCGACGCACACACCGAGTCTGCAGAGACTCACACCAACATGCACGCGGGAGACGATAGTCGCCCACCAGCAGGCAACTCAGGCCTCTACGTGTTGACCCCCACCACCTCACCGATGTTACTGTGGCCGAACATTGGTTACGATAATGCGCCTGAAACCCGGTTTCAAAGACCTCGAGGGCGCTAGTGTCACATCACTATCGGCCGCTTGGAGGGGATATATGGGACGGGTGGTAGGGCGCATACTGTTTTGCAAGCCAAGTTGTCAACATTCTTTATTAGAAATAGGCAAGAAAGCAATGCCTTCTATTGATTTACGTAAATAAAGTTTGTAAATGCGTGATTACCCAGATAGCAAAAATCTGGCCTGCTGCCTTGCCACTGTCGACAAAAATTGCTGACCCACTGTCCTGCCACTGTCGACAGTAACTAAGTAGAAAGATCGACATTACATCGACAGTAGTAAGAGGATTAATTTAGAGGGTCGGGTTTTTATGCGGCCCCATTAGACCTCTCTTACGAGCCAGGCTCGATGACTCAGAAGGGGTGGTAGACCCTATTTTGAGAGATTCACGGTAGATGACTCTACCATGAATTTCGATGCACCAGTAGATGGCAGTAGGCTTATTTGATTTTTCTCGATTGACGTGATCCGGAAGGGAGATAGCGAGCAGGATAAATGAAATTCCATCCTAAATGTTTTTGTTTTATATTTTAATCCTCTATAAGTTGGTCTACATCATGGTCTTATTCTATTTTTTAGGGTTTCTATCAGAATTAGGAAAAAGCCTCCATTGACGAAAAAGTTCCCCCTTCTTGTCAAGACAAATTATTTTTTATTGAGTATTGAATGATTTTCGAATAATAAATGATCAATCATGCCGTATTTTCAAAAATTGAGCGATAATGTTCTCTATCGATTTAATCAATAGACTTCTGTCGCATATCCATTTATTTCCTTGGCCGATACTATTAGCAATCCCTCGGCTTTCCCTGCATGGTTTTTTGAAACATAAATGTTCAATAGGTTTCAATTTTTCTATCAAATGTACTCGATTGAGATATGATCCATCGAAATTCATGAGCATAAACTTTCTTGCATTTTTCTTTCCGTATGAAAAGTTTTTTAATAAAAACCTCGAAAATTCATGCTAAAAAATTTCTATTGGAACAATCCTAACAGGATTAATTTTATAGAAAAACAAAAATCTATCGTTTTCCCTATGAAATGTTTTCAGTTGCACATTTCAATTGAAAAAAGGCCCATCAAAGCTGTGAATTTTTTTTTAGAGAATCCGTGAAAATAAATTCAATTATTCGAGAGAAGTCGTATAGAAATCTAATGGAATTCCCTAGCGCATGTGCTCGATTTTTCTATAATTTTGCTCCATAAATGCGCATAACAATAATAATGATTAGTGAGTTACGAATAATATTAATATCATTATTGATTTTAATGGAATTGTAACATTTTTGCAATGAGAAAATGAGTGATATTAGATTATTTTTGCCTATTTTGAAATTGTTTGTGCATAAATTCCAAAACAGTATCAACAAATTTGGTATTCAAGCGTAACAGACACTAAATCCAACAGTTAAGAGCGGAACGTGGACGATTGTAGTCACTTTGTAATGAACTATATCGAAAGTTGCCGCACCATCCGTGTCCATATCCATATCGAGACATCTCGAATGATGTCTCACACCCATGACTCAGTTTCTTATTGGTATCTTCGCGCTGCGGCGCACTGTCAGACTAGTGACTGTAAAAAAGAAATTATGCAACAATTTTCGTTACTTGTTGTTTGGATACGAATTAAACAGATTAACGAGACTCCTTAACTATTAAATCCCTTAGTTTACTATTTACGAATGCTATTAATAGTTGAGAAGCCGCATTAACAGCAAGTAAATCAGTGATAATTAACCATTACATCCGTTTTACCTCACCGTTTCACTTTGCCCCACCCTCAGCAATTTCAATTTCTTGTTTTTAGTGAATTATGTTCGACTACTGGGTTTTCACACATTTTCATCTTTTTGTATTCATATCATGAATTGTAGCGTCAATTAATATTCATGATATTTTTTTCTATTATCTTGGGGGATGTACATTGAAGTTATGATCATTTTTCAATTCATTTTCGAATTTGTTATATTTTTAATTACACGTCGAAAATAACTGTGAGCTTATTCGTTCGAACACTGGACGATTCACCCTATCTTGGAAAATATTGAGAACCTATCGAGACATAGATGCAGCAAAAAACGCGGGATTTTTTAACGAATAAAAGGGATTTTGACTTTTTTCGCTAAGTGCAATAGTTATGGAGATATCAATATTTGCTTATCGTAGCGCGCTGCAAACTCAGTACGTCTTTGTCCCACGCGGAATCTTATACGATGGCCTCTCTGTTCCTCTGATGAAAAGTTCCGAGAGACGCCGCGCTAGCCATGAGAGCGATAGGGATGCAACAATTCAAGCTCCCGCGTGAATACCGTGCTCCGGTAAACAAATATCGATATCTCGATAACTATTTCACTTAGCGGAAAAAATCCAAAACCATTTTACCCGCGTTATGTCTCGATAACTTCTCAATAGTTTCCGAGATATGTGCATCTAAAGTGCCTGAAAAAAAATAGTAATCAAAAGCCCAGCTTGGCTTCAGATCACATGTTTTCAGAATTTGATTCTAAGCAGTTTAAAAAAAAAATTTCAAATTCGGTGACTTCTGAAAAAAAGTCGGTACCCTTGTTACCGAAAAGTCAACCTCTAGCCCCATTTTTTTCGCCTGCTGACTGGACTATTAATGTATAGTTCTCGCCATAAGAAAATGGTCTTCGGATTCACCCCCACCACCGCCCCATTCGTACCTGCCATACCTTTTAACATGGGAGTGGGGAGATTTCAGGTTGGAACCGAATACCATTTTCGTGCAGGGACTTTATAAGAGATCTAGCTCCACTAGCCCGCAACTGCGAAAACTTAAATGAATTCATTCAGGTATATTTTGAATGATTGTATGTATCTTTGCACAATTACTCTGACTTACCGATCTGATGATGTGTGCTTATAACATGGTTGTTGCACTGAATATTCCAGGTAATGGATCGACAGGTGGAAAACTCTTATCTTCAGGTAGAGGCCAGTATGGTGTCGGATAGCATTTGATAATAATGTCGCTCAAATCTGCATACTCTAATTCCAGGTTGAGCTCTGACATTTGAAACTCCCAAATTGGGTAAATTTGCGCATCCTTCTACCCACATCTTCAGCAAATCCCGTGAAAAAGATAAAGATTGAGGTTCAGGTTCTTTAGACGCCAGGATACGTAGCGCGATATGATACATCAAATAATGATCAAAAGTATTTTTTTTATAAACCCCGCAGTTTATCACAGATCCAATATATAAAATTAATTGGCGTAATTCTGTGGCTTTCATACGATGGTATTGTGTAATATCAATGGGTCGTCTTGAGAATTCCCGGGGTGTATACTCATTTATAAGGCGCATTCGCTTATTTATTATATCGATGCGTGTATTGTCAAGCCTAACGTAAGCCTCGAAGCGTCGATTGAAGGGGACTGTTGCCTTTATCTAGCGCTTGACTGATCCCAACAAAGACAAGTGCATCCACTCAAAAGGTACTTGCTATACCAACCCGATTCCTAGCTTTGTCAGAAAACTTTGACCATGATCATCTTTCATCTATCATCTTTCATCTATCATAGCAGCATAATCGGCATCTGTTCGTAGAGTTCCGTCTCTTTTAAATTTCGAAGAATTGTTATGGGCAGTGTGCCCTACATGGTTCAGAACAAAAGCTCTGGCTGGTGCATCAGCAATTATACATCGGATAGACAACTTTATGGTTTTGATACCGATTTGAATTCCTCCTTCTTCATTAATTTTTTTCCACTCGACAACGATATCAGCAAAAAAATATCGCGCAGACGCCGGTTTTTTCGTTGCACGGTAAATTCCAACAATAATGGGCGTGGATTTTTCTATGTTCGCAACTCGTATCTGGATAGGCCTCATATTAATGCTACCCTGATGGTCCATATTCGCACCATCCATGCTAATATTTATATCAAGATTGTCGGGTATGGGAGAAGCAATGCGGGTTAGATAATCCTTCAACTGTGTTACATCGTAACTCGTTCAAACCTACGCGCGAGCTGAATGCTAGTTTTTATCTAGTTCGCCACGCCACCGCTGCGAATTTTTCCCCCACTCGACTCGCTAGTTTCTCGCGGGGAAGCCCCCAACCGACGCTAACCCAACCTAGTCTATTACACCACGTGTAACGGTCAAAACCGACGCTATTCGAGCACTTAAGTTTGTCAATCGATCTTTCGTGTGAAATCAGTGTTATTATCAATTCAAAGTGTCAATCTATCAGTCCAAAACATCTCAAAAATAATTCTCCTCAAGAATTATATAGTTACCTCGCAAAATCTGTAAGAATCAATTCCGATTAACGGTGTAGTGAACGGCAACGCCAATCGTATTGGAAGTGGTGCAACGTGCCGCTTCCTCTACATCTTTTTTGAAGTGGCGAACGGCCACTTCATCTAAAAACGTATCGGAGGTGGTGCAATGGCCACCTCATATCTTCGTAATTTAATTACGAATATCGTCTCGGAATCACACAACGTGTGATTCCATAACCTATCTTTCGCATTATCGACACGCGTGTGTGTGTGTACATGTCCATAGCTGCGTCCGACAGTTCACATCGTAGTGTTCTTAGGACAGACATTGCAGTATGGTAGCGTGTGTGTATGTGTATGTAAAACAAGTGTCATTCGCAGTTGTAATCGATCCATTATATCCTAATCAATAAATCTGGGTTTTTTATGCCGTAACGGCTTTTTCCCATCCAATTCTGTGTTCGAATTATTTAATCCCTTTTTTTTGTGTTTGTTTTTTATCGATTATTCGTGATTTTTAATTCGACTATCATACCACCTAGGGTATGATAGCCTTTAACGTCATTTCATGGTACCTCCTGTGAGGTTTGAATTTTAACCTCTAATCAAAACTGCGAGTGACGCGTGTGAAAGAGTGTTCAAGGTGAACAAAAAAGTTACTAAAAACAGTTTGAAAAATTAAAAACTATCCAAAACTTCGTCGACGTGTCTTCAAGTCCGACGTCTTATCGTTTCATCGTCATCGTCACTCCCGTTCCAGGAACCTTCACCGCTCAGCTGGTTCAACATCGTGAGACGTGCAAATATAAGTTCATACATTTATCTATATCTATTTCTTTGCACATTTAATTAATTTCATTCAATTATTTTTAGATATTCATCTTCTTGAATTTTCTTTTTCTTTTTCTCTTGTTTTCTTTTTTTTGAGTTGTTACATTGAATCCAGTCATTTGACTATTCTTATATCGTCATTATTTTTTGTTTTCTCTCTCGTTTGATTTTCATTATAGTTATTCATCGGTTGTTTAACCAATTTGATAGATCGTTTCCCTTTTCTTGTTTACGGCCCTAGTTTACGAGATTTTCGCTAATTTATCGAAGTTTATCTAAATCCAACGTGATCTACGTGGATTTAGTCGGTTTTTTCATTTGATCGGTAAACTAGTTCATCGAGCCGTTACCCCATCGTATCGTAATTTGTCGATATCTTCTGAGTCTCATTTTTTCCATAAAAATGAGTCTCTCTTCAGAGGAGAAAAGACGCGTCGCGTATCTCGAACAGAAATTGAATTTCTTCGATCTCCAGTTGGGGAGGCTGCAGCAATACCTCGAGAGTACACATTTCGATCCCGCAAACGCCAAGATACGTGCGGAGAAAATGTCGACATTGTTCGATACTTCGATGAAGTACTATGAGGAATTAAACTCACTTCAAAGCGGCAATCGCCTAGCAGGGAGTTTCCTAGAGACCGAATCTAGATACTACCAGGCAGCCGGCGCCATTTCCAAACTCCAACAAAGGGATTCGGTATTCAACTCGACCTTGAATCCGAATAACATCACTCTCACGGAGCGGCAAGAACTGCCAAAGCTCCCTAAAATAAAGATCCCCATGTTCGACGGAAAACAAGAAAATTGGGCGATGTACAAAAATGAGTTCATCGCTCTCGTTCATTCCCGGACCGACATTTCTGATGCAGTGAAATGCAGTCAACTTTTTGACTCTCTCACTGGGCCAGCTTTGGCTAAAATCAGCCAATATGATCCCAGTGACCAATATTATTCAAAAGCTTAGAAATCTCTCCTGGAATTCTACGACCACAAGCGCATTGTGGCCGTAAAACACTTGAATGCTCTAAGCGACCTCCCTCAGTTCACCCAGGTATTAGCTGATGACCTATCCTCACTTCTGGATAAGGCTCGTCAGCACCTTCACATCCTGGAGGGAATCGGTGCTCCACCTGGGGAAAACTTACTCGTTCGCATCATCGAACGTTGTCTGCCCCAGACACTGAGAAGTCGATGGCAAGACAAGCTTAACATGGATGAATTGCCAAAGTTGGATGATCTGTTCAAGTTCATCCAGACTGCTATCTTCAAGCAGCAAGCTTTCGACTCCGCAGCGATGTCCAATCGTAACCCCAACCCAAAGAAAAGGCCAGGAGAAAGTCTCCCTCAATCGGCCAACAAATTCTCAAGGAAGACTCCCCAGACGTTCGTCACGTCTTCCAAATCGGATTCATCCTCTTAGAAATCCCCGTCGATGAGCTGCCCCAAATGCAGTAAAGCTCATCGATTGTACATGTGCCCAACCTTCAACGATCTCAGTGTCCAGAATCGTTGGAAGTTCATTAAAGGCATCAAAGCATGCAAAAATTGTCTGTGGGCCCATCCATACCCTTGCAGGAGTGGTCAGGTCTGCAAAAGGTGCAAATGCGAACATCACATACTCCTGCATGAGAAGGATGCCATAGCATCTGCCAGCAGTCAGCAATGACTAGCTCATCAGACATACACATCCGTCGCCTTCTCCTCGGATTCACAGTTAATGACAACGGCGGTTGTCAAGACTGAACACAAGCGAGGCAATTGCGTCGCGGCACGCGCACTGTTAGATTCTTGTTCTACAGTGAATTTAGTCACAGAGCGATTCGCGAATACCCTGCAATTGCGTAAAACTAATTGTTCGGTGAACATTGGAGCAGTGGACGGTCTGTGCACTGTTTCGAACCAATATGTTCAGGTGACTCTTCATTCAAGTTACAATAACTTTGAACAACAATCAAACTTTTTGATTGTTCCCAAGATAGCTGATGTCGTACCTAGTGACGTTTTCCCTCGACATCAGTTCGACATCCCGAAGAATCTTCAACTCGCGGATCCTCAGTTTCATCTGCCAAGATCAATCGATCTTTTGCTAGCCTCCAACACCATGTTGTCAGTTTTGTCCATTGGACAAATCAAATTGTCGCATGGAGATTCTACCATTGTCTTACAGAAGACTCGGTTAGGATGGATCATCGCTGGAGGCTCTGAACTGTTATCGGCCTCAACAACCTCTCCTTGCAACGTCGTCAAATTAGATAAGCTCATCGAGCGTTTCTGGATTATCGAAGACTTCGATCACGAACCCGTTCGATCTCGTGACGAAATTTCTTGTGAACAACACTATGTTACACATACCAAATAAGATGTTACTGGTAGGTACATAGTTCGTCTTCCATTCAGAGATTCAAAATTCAATCTTGGCGAATCTCGTTCGCAAGCGCTCAAACGTTTTTCTTCCTTGGATCGAAAACTTTCATCAAATCCTTCATTGAAATCTGAATACACCAGAGTGATGGAGGAGTACATCTCCCTTGGTCATATGACTCTTTGCGATGAGATTGAAGATGGCTATTACCTTCCTCATCACGCCGTTATCAAGGAGTCCAGTGAAACTACCAAGGTTCGTGTAGTGTTCGATGCCTCGGCTAAAACGTCTACTGGCATCTCGCTTAATGATACTCTTCTGGTCGGCCCCACAATCCAGAATACTATCTTTGAACAAGTCCTTCGGTTTCGCACGCATCGCTACGTCATCACAGCGGACATTGAGAAAATGTACCGCCAGATTCTAATTCATCTTGACGACAGACAATTTCAAAGGGTTCTGTGGCCTTACCAAGGCAAACTCAGAACTTTTCAACTCAACACCGTGACGTTTGGTACAGCCGCTGCTCCGTTCTTAGCTATTCGTACCATACAACAACTTGCGCGTGATGAGGCACAGAACTTCCCACGTGCCAGTAAACTTCTACTTCGTGATTTTTATGTTGACGATTTCATCTCCGGAGCAGATTCTCTAGACGAACTTATAACCATTAGAGATGATATGATCGCATTGCTCTCTCGCGGCGGTTTCGTCATCCGCCAATGGTCATCCAATCATCGTTCAGCTTTGGATAAGATTGATAAAAGCTTCTTTGATTTGGATTGCTTGATCAAAGATGATCCAGTCCAGAAGACTTTGGGTATCATATGGGATGCCCAAGGTGATCTGTTGCAGTACACTTTGACTCAAGTTGATCCTAACGTTGTTGCAACCAAACTCCTCTCAGAAGTATCAAAGATCTTCGATCTTCTAGGACTCTTAGGACCCGTGACTTTATTCGCCAAAGTCTTAATTCAAGACTGCTGGAAGGCAAAGATTACATGGGATGAGCCTCTTCCTCAAGATATCCACACAAAATGGACGTCGCTAGTACTCCAGTTGCCAAAAATACGTGAAGTCTCGGTTCCTCGACAGATTTTAATCCAAAATCCCTCTCGCATCGAAAGCCATGGATTTAGTGACGCCTCCAGTCACGGATATGGAGCTTGTCTGTATCTCAAATCCAGCAATCCTCAAGGTGAGGTTTTGATCAGACTGATATGTAGTAAATCTCGGGTAACACCATTGCGCGGAGTTACAATCCCTAGGTTGGAACTCTGCGCAGCGACCATCCTCAAAAAATTATATGTGGAGACTACGGCTCAGTTCGACTTCCCCATCGATCAGGCATACTTATGGTCTGACTCCACCATCGTTCTTTGTTGGCTTAAGAAAGCTCCTCATCTTCTGAGAACTTTCGAATCAAACAGAGTGGCAGATATTCAAACTTTAGGTGATCAAGTTAGTTGGAGACATGTCCGGTCCGAAGACAATCCAGCTGACGCGTTATCTCGAGGACAACTTCCGTCTGAATTTGTCAATAACTCTCTCTGGTCTTCAGGTCCTAGATGGCTAATTCTCGGAGAACCTGAATGGTCACAATTCATCGTACCCTCGGCAGTTCTAGTGCAAGGACTGAAAAGGAATCTCTGCCTGATCACTACCACTTCATGTGACTCTCTGTATTCTCAGTTCTCTGATTTCAAACGATTTGTAAGAGTCGGTGCGTACATCCGGCGATGGAAGTATCCACAAACCCCTTGGACCCGTCCACTCACTAACAAAGAACTCTACGAGGCTGAGCATCAAATCGTCATGATGGTTCAGCGTGAGCGTTTCTCTGTTGAAGTACGAAGGCTCACAACTAATCAATCTTCGACGAACTCAACTCGTTCATCAGCAAAGGGAACCTCGTTTGATCAATTGCATCCCTTCGTAGACGACAAGGGACTGCTTCGTGTGGGCGGTCGGCTCAAGAAGTCCGAACTATCGTACAATCAGAAACGCCCAATCTTGTTGCCTAGTAAACATCCGGTTACCGACATGATCATCCATCGGGCTCATCATTAGAATCTCCATGCAGGGATTCAAAGTACTCTCTACGCGATTCGATCCAAATTCTGGATTCTGAACGGTAAGGATCAGATCAGAAGGATTGTTCGTCGTTGTATCGAATGCATTCGTCAGAAACCAACGGTAGTTCATGCTCAGATGGCAGATTTGCCTAGATCTAGAGTGAACGAAGCACCCGCTTTCTCGCAGACAGGTGTTGATTTTTTTGGTCCAATCCTCATCAAAGAGAAGAAAGATCGTAACAGATCGTTTCTCAAGTCTTACGGATATGTATTCATGTGTATGGTCTGTAAGGCTGTTCACATTGAATTAGCGACTAATCTTTCCTCACAAGGATTTTTGGCAGCCTTTCGCAGGTTCACCGGCCGCAGAGGTGTTCCTGAACAGGTTTACTCCGACAACGGTACAAATTTCGTTGGAGCTAGTAAAGAGCTCAGCGAATTGTATAATCTTCTTTGTAGCCCCGAATTCGCGGAAAGCGTGGGCAATTACGCTCTATCTAAACGCATCACATGGCATGTTAATCCATCATTGTCTCCCCACTTTGGAGGGATTTGGGAAGCACCTGTAAAGAGTTTCAAACATCATTTGAAACGCGTTTTAAAGGATCAAAGACTCACTTATGAGCAACTTAATACTTTGCTGATCGAAATTGAAGCGATCTTAAACTCTCGACCGTTGTGTACTCTTTCGGCTGATCCCAATGATCCCTTGGCTATCACTTCAGCCCACCTGTTGATAGGCCGACCATTCAATGCCTTACCCGGAAAATCGTTCTCGTCAGTTTCAGATAATCGCCTGTCCACTTATAACTTCATCACCAAGGCCAAACAGGACTTTTGGAATAAATGGCACACGGAATATCTACATGAACTCCAAACTCGCCAAAAATGGCTTACGTCTACTGCTGAACTGAAACTCGGTTCAGTGGTTCTCCTCACCGACGTCGGTGGCCAAGTGGATTAGACGCAAGTCTAGTGTGCGAAAGGTTGTGAGTTCGATTCCCCGTGGAACCGAATTTTTCAACGGAAGGCTCCGGCGAGCAGGAGGTTGCTAATAGAGGAACCGCCTGTACCGGCATGGGTTTTCTGTGGTTTCCCCATGCTACTTCTATGTTCTATAGAAGTGCAAATGCGGTACAGTGTAGAATCCACAGCCGCATGCATAGGGTTGGATAGAGTGCCGAATGGGACCCGAAAAAGGGACTCCGAGGCCGTAAAAAAAAAAAANTCACACAACATGTGATTCCATAACCTATCTTTCGCATTATCGACACGCGTGTGTGTGTGTACATGTCCATAGCTGCATCCGACAGTTCACATCGTAGTGTTCTTAGGACAGACATTGCAGTGTGGTAGCGTGTGTGTATGTGTATGTAAAACAAGTGTCATTCGCAGTTGTAATCGATCCATTATATCCTAATCAATAAATCTGGGTTTTTTATGCCGTAACGGCTATTTCCCATCCAATTCTGTGTTCGAATTATTTAATCCCTTTTTTTGTGTTTGTTTTTTATCGATTATTCGTGATTTTTAATTCGACTATCATACCACCTAGGGTATGATAGCCTTTAACGTCATTTCAAACTGAGTGGCGATTCCAAGATGTAAATATTCTCCTGGAGATACTGTACGAAGTTGAAGCTTTTTCCGTGGAGTCTGAACCAATGTCCGGTGATTCGCAGGTAGATCTTGAAAGCATCGATGAGTCCGCAATAGTTTGAGTATTGCCGTTCCTTTCGATTGTTCTAACTTCAAATGAATGAAGAGATTCATCAGCTTCTCACGAAATGTCAGTTCCTTGTCGTCTGAAAAAGAATATTCATCCCAATATTCGTCACCACTATCTGAATAATACCAATTATCATCATCACTATCTTCACTATCACTATAATACAGTCTTTCGAGTAATAGCCTTTTGGCGCGATTCTCCGGAGTCGATGCCATGGAGATGTACAGATCACTTCGATGGAAAAGCGGAACAATGCAAATGCGCGCACTTTACGCTGACATTACGCTGATTTTACGCTGACAAAAAAACAATAAAAATAAAAAGCCATCCAAGAGACCTTTTTCACAAATCGTGAGCAAACCGTCAAACTTTTAAATTTTTGATCAATAGGTTTTTTTCAGTTTTGAATTATTTGTACATTTTCTGAAGTTTGTTCTTCTTTGCTCGATGACGGCCTGAGTTAGGAATTTTAATTACTTTATAAATTCTATTGAAAAAAAAAGTACTAGCTATCGGCCAGATACATCTTTATTACTAGTCAATAACTTCCGATTTTAAGATAACGTATTTGATTAGTTATTGTTTTAGAAATAAAAAAAAAGAGAGGACAGAAACCATCTATATGGTAATTGTCGAGTTCCGAAAGCGCTTCAGGCGGCAGAGGGGGGGTAAGGCAGGCCGTTGTTAACAGCAAAGAGTGGTGAAAGAGGCCATTTACCTCCATCATCGAGGTGGGGGTACCTCGGTGCAATTGAAGCCTTTGGTTGATGAAATAGCTATCAATCGACTTTTGATATATCGTGAGAAAAGTACAAAAAATTGGACCCAACCCATTCTACCCCGTCCGTCAAAGTGGGAACGTCGTTTTCGCATATAGTCCAGTCGGCGGGCGAAAAAAATGGGACTAGATGTTGACTTTCCTTTAGAAGTCACCAATTTTGATAATTTTTTTTTCAAACTGCTCAGACTCAATTTCTGAAAACATGAGATCTAAAGCCAAGCTGGGCTTTTGATTTTTTTTTCAGTCACTTTAGATGCAAATATATCTCGGAAACTATTGAGAAGTTATTGAGACATGATACGGGAAAAAGACGCGGGATTTCCCAACGAACAAAATGGGTTTTAATTTTTTTCGCCAAGTGAAATAGTTATCGAGATATTGATATTTGTTTACCGGAGCACGGTGAGAACAAAGTGCATCTCTGTCTCATGTGGGAACTTGTATAGTTGTCTCCCTATCACTCTCATGGCTAGCGCGTTGTCTCTCGATGCTCTTCATCAGAGACCGAGACGCACTGAGTTCGTAGCGCGCTCCGATGAACAAATATCGATATCTCGATAACTATTTCACTTGGCGAAAAAAATAAAAAACTATTTCGTTCATTAGGAAATCCCGCGTCTTTTTCCCGCATCATATCTCGATAACTTCTCCATATTTTCCGACATATGTGCATCTGAAGTGACTGAAAAAAAAAATAATCAAAAGCCCCGCTTGGCTTTATATCGCATGGTTTCAAAAATTGATTCCGCGCAATTTGAAAAGAAAATCATAAAAATTGGTGACTCGTGAAGAAAATTCGACGTCTAGCCCCTTTTTTTCGCCCGCTGACTAGATTAATACCATATCGAAAAATTATTGTTTTGAGTGCATGAACATCGAAATAGTAAAGAAAAGATATTTACTACTGAAAAATGACGAGATTAATGATATTTCATCTACCCAAAAACAAATTTATTTCTGGTATATGACATCATTTTTTATATCTTTTTTATGGTATACAAAAACTAACAAAATTGGTGAATTGAAAAAAAATCCCATGATCGGATTGAGATGATCGAATACTAACTTTTATTCTATGGAATCTGATGAACATTTTGAAAAAAAAAGTTGGAATGCGATGATAATTGTTTTGCACTTCAAAGCCACAAACACGAAAACCGATGTTTTTGCTTGACGTATGGGGTGAAATGGGTTGTGTCCGGTTGGCTAGACAATTCTATTGAATTTCTACAGACTAGGTGTTTTGAATGTTAAAAGAAAAATATAGAAAGCCTAAACGAAATTGAAATTTTGAAGATTCAAATTCGTATCAAAAATCGGCAAAATCACACATATATTGGTCAAATGGGATACCTTCAGAGAGAGGATGGAATATTCAGTATTTTCGATGGCCACTTGCAAGATCCCTTACAACAGAAATTTTTCAAGATGAATAAGTAATATTCGTCATTTTATGACAATTTACTCGGAAAGGAAGGCTCACAACAGGGACAAAAATTATTCCACTGTCCCCCTGCTGCCGGAAATCTCCAAGTTTCTCTCTAAGCCATCGGCACCCCAGCCCCGGGAGTCAGAGAAGGTACAGCAACAGTGAGGCGCGTTTCAGAAGACAAGGCCCAGTACCGTTCACTTGCATAGACAAGACAAGGACAATAGAGTGCAACGTTGCCGCGGTCATGTGGGTCTTCTCCCTAAACGAAATAGGAAAAAATCCCGGATTCCTGTTTTTTAATATTAACAGTCACAGTATCAGAAACACGATTCAAGCTGGTACTTTAATTCCAATTAATTAATTAATTAATTAATATTAACAGTCATAGTGTCAGAGACCCGATTCAAGCTGGCACTTTAATTCCAATTTTTTTGAGTCGATTTATAAGTAAAATCTATTTCCACAACCTAAGAGAATAAAAATCGTCAATAATCGAAGAAAAAAACTCTTTGGCTATCCAAAAATCATTAATATTGATATTTACAATTTACACTTGTACTTCATAAGGCATGGAAAGTCTCAGAAGATAGGTCCGTAGCAGGAACTGGGTCTGTGACCGGAATATTAGGCAGGAACGAAATACATTATATTCGAAAAACTATAGTGTCTAGTTTTCAGTAATTTTTTGTCAGATAAGAATCACGAAATTGACCCCACCATGGGTTCTTTCTCCTTGAAAACTCTTTACGCAGGCTTTATTTTATTTTTCTCCCTCAAAAATTTGTCAAAACACATGTAAGTTCNTGGTTCTCCTCATGGACGACGCTGTCGCTTATGCACGATGGCCGCTGGGTGTGATCATCGAAGTGTTTCTTGGGAGTGACGGCATCGCTCGAGTTGCATCAGTTAGGACCGCCAGCGGTANACATTATATTCGAAAAACTATAGTGTCTAGTTTTCAGTAATTTTTTGTCAGATAAGAATCACGAAATTGACCCCACCATGGGTTCTTTCTCCTTGAAAACTCTTTACGCAGGCTTTATTTTATTTTTCTCCCTCAAAAATTTGTCAAAACACATGTAAGTTCGATGGCTGATTAGTCGCTTTGGAACCGCTTTTCTCTAATAGAAAATGGAAGGCGCGACCGAAAGGTTNGGAGTGACGGCATCGCTCGAGTTGCATCAGTTAGGACCGCCAGCGGTACCTATAAACGCAACATCACCCGCCTCTGTCTGTTACCCGTCACCTAGCTATAAGTCATAGCTAGAATTATCAGTTATATCGTTTATCAATCTATTGTACATACGTTCCTCTACTGCACAACAACCCACTGGTGGTTTGTTTCGCAGCTTTTGCCGGGAGTATGTTACATCGTAACTCGTTCAAATCTANGGGCGCGACCGAAAGGTTTCATTGTAAGTGAATTTTACCAAAGTAACAAGAAACCGCACGAAGAACGGAATGCAAAACTAACGGAAGGAGGCACTCTTTATCCGTAAGGTCTATGCTGTAGCCTCACAGGTAACATCATGCGCCTGCCTATCCTCAGTTTCATTTACTNCCGAGCTGAATGCTAGTTTTTATCTAGTTTGCCACGCCACTGCTGCGAATTTTTCCCCCTCTCGACTCGCTAGTTTCTCGCGGGGAAGCGCCCAACTGACGCTAACCCAACCTAGTCTATTACACCACGTATAACGGTCAAAGCCGATGCTATTCGAGCACTTAAGTTTGTCAATCGATCTTTCGTGTGAAATCAGTGTTATTATCAATTCAAAGTGTCAATCCATCAGTCAAAAACATCTCAAAATAATTCTCCTCAAGAATTATATAGTTACCTCGCAAAATCTGTAAGAATCAATTCCGATTAACGGTGTAGTGAACGGCAACGCCAATCGTATTGGAAGTGGTGCAACGTGCCGCTTCCTCTACATCTTTTTTGAAGTGGCGAATGGCCACTTCATCTAAAAACGTATCGGAGGTGGTGCAACGGCCACCTCATATCTTCGTAATTTAATTACGAATATCGTCTCGGAATCACACAACGTGTGATTCCATAACCTATCTTTCGCATTATCGACACGCGTGTGTGTGTGTACATGTCCATAGCTGCATCCGACAGTTCACATCGTAGTGTTCTTAGGACAGACATTGCAGTGTGGTAGCGTGTGTGTATGTGTATGTAAAACAAGTGTCATTCGCAGTTGTAATCGATCCATTATATCCTAATCAATAAATCTGGGTTTTTTATGCCGTAACGGCTTTTTTCCATCCAATTCTGTGTTCGAATTATTTAATCCCTTTTTTGTGTGTTTGTTTTTTATCGATTATTCGTGATTTTTAATTCGACTATCATACCACCTAGGGTATGATAGCCTGTACGTCATTTCATGGTGCCTCCTGTGAGGTTTGAATTTTAACCTCTAATAAAAACTGCGAGTGACGCGTGTGAAAGAGTGTTCAAAGTGAACAAAAACGTTACTAAAAACAGTTTAAAAAATTAAAAACTATCCAAAACTTCGTCGACGAGTCTTCAAGTCCGACGTCTTATCGTTTCATCGTCATCGTCACTCCCGTTCCAGGAACCTTCACCGCTCAGCTGGTTCAACATCGTGAGATGTGCAAAGATAAGTTCATACATTTATCTATATCTATTTCTTTGCACATTTAATTAACTTCATTCAATTATTTTTGGATCTTCATCTTCTTGAATTTTCTTTTTCTTTTCTTCGTTTTCTTTTTTTTTGAGTTGTTACATTGAATCCAGTTATTTGACTATTCTTATATAGTCATTATTTTTTGTTTTCTCTCTCGTTTGATTTGCATTATAGTTAATCATCGGTTGTTTAACCAATTTGATAGATCGTTTCCCTTTTCTCGTTTACGGCCCTAGTTTACGAGATTTTTGCGGATTTATCGAAGTTTATCTAAATCCAACGTAATCTACGTGGATTTAATCGGTTCTTTCATTTGATCGGCAAACTAGTTCATCGAGCCGTTACCCCATCGTATCGTAATTTGTCGATATCTTCTGAGTCTCATTTTTTCCATAAAAATGAGTCTCTCTTCAGAGGAGAAAAGACGCGTCGCGTACCTCGAACAGAAATTGAATTTCTTCGATCTCCAGTTGGGGAGGCTGGAGCAATACCTCGAGAGTACACATGTCGATCCCGTAAACGCAAAGATACGTGCGGAGAAAATGTCGACATTGTTCGATACTTCGATGAAGTACTATGAGGAATTAAACTCACTTCAAAGCAGCAATCGCCTGGCAGGGAGTTTTCTAGAGACCGAATCTAGATACTACCAGGCAGCCGGCGCCATTTCCAAACTCCAACAAAGGGATTCGGTATTCAACTCGACCTTGAATCCGAATAACATCACTCTCACGGAGCGGCAAGAACTGCCAAAGCTCCCTAAAATAAAGATCCCCGTGTTCGACGGAAAACAAGAAAATTGGGCGATGTACAAAAATAAGTTCATCGCTCTCGTTCATTCCCGGACCGACATTTCTGACGCAGTGAAATGCAGTCAACTTTTTGACTCTCTCACTGGGCCAGCTTTGGCTAAAATCAGCCAATATGATCCCAGTACCCAAGATTGTACGAAAGCTTGGAAATCTCTCCTGGAATTCTACGACTACAAGCGTATTGTGGCCGTAGAACACTTGAATGCTCTAATCGACCTCCCTCAGCTCACCCAGGTATTAGCTGATGACCTATCCTCACTTCTGGATAAAGCTCGTCAGCACCTTCACATCCTGGAGGGAATCGGTGCTCCACCTGGGGAAAACTTACTCGTTCGCATCATCGAACGTTGTCTTCCCCAGACACTGAGAAGTCGATAGCAAGACAAGCTTAACATGGATGAATTGCCAAAATTAGACGATCTGTTCAAATTCATCCAGACTGCTATCTTCAAGCAACAAGCTCTCGACTCCGCATCGATGTCCAATCGCAACCCCAACCCAAAGAAAAGGCCAGGAGAAAGTCTCCCTCAATCGGCCAACAAATTCTCAAGGAAGACTCCCTAGACGTTCGTCACGTCTTCCAAATCGGATTCATCCTCTTATAAATCCCCGTCGATGAGCTGCCCCAAATGCAGTAAAGCTCATCGATTGTACATGTGCCCAACCTTCAACGATCTCAGTGTCCAGGATCGTTGGAAGTTTATTAAAAGCATCAAAGCATGCAAAAATTGTCTGTGGGCTCATCCATACCCTTGCAGGAGCGGTCAGGTCTGCAAAAGGTGCAAAGGCGAACACCACACACTCGTGCATGAGGAGAAGGATGCCATTGCATCTGCCAGCATTCAGCAATGACTAGATCATCAGACATACACATCCGTCGCCTTCCCCTCGGATTCACAGTTGATGACAACGGCGGTTGTCAAGACTGAACACAAGCGAGGCAATTGCGTCGCGGCACGCGCACTGTTAGATTCTTGTTCTACAGTGAATTTAATCACAGAGCGATTCGCGAATGCCCTGCAATTGCGTAAAACTAATTGTTCGGTGAACATTGGAGCAGTGGACGGTCTGTGCACTGTTTCGAACCAATATGTTCAGGTGACTCTTCATTCAAGTTACAATAACTTTGAACAACAATCAAACTTTTTGATTGTTCCCAAGATAGCTGATGTCGTACCTAGTGACGTTTTCCCTCGACATCAGTTCGACATCCCGAAGAATCTTCAACTCGCGGATCCTCAGTTTCATCTGCCAAGATCAATCGATCTTTTGCTAGCCTCCAACACCATGTTGTCAGTTTTGTCCATTGGACAAATCAAATTGTCGCATGGAGATTCTACCATTGTCTTACAGAAGACTCGGTTAGGATGGATCATCGCTGGAGGCTCTGAACTGTTATCGGCCTCAACAACCTCTCCTTGCAACGTCGTCAAATTAGATAAGCTCATCGAGCGTTTCTGGATTATCGAAGACTTCGATCACGAACCCGTTCGATCTCGTGACGAAATTTCTTGTGAACAACACTATGTTACACATACCAAACGAGATGTTACTGGTAGGTACATAGTTCGTCTTCCATTCAGAGATTTAAAATTCAATCTTGGCGAATCTCGTTCGCAAGCGCTCAAACGTTTTTCTTCCTTGGATCGAAAACTTTCATCAAATCCTTCATTGAAATCTGAATACACCAGAGTGATGGAGGAGTACATCTCCCTTGGTCATATGACTCTTTGCGATGAGATTGAAGATGGCTATTACCTTCCTCATCACGCCGTTATCAAGGAGTCCAGTGAAACTACCAAGGTTCGTGTAGTGTTCGATACCTCGGCTAAAACGTCTACTGGCATCTCGCTTAATGATACTCTTCTGGTCGGCCCCACAATCCAGAATACTATCTTCGAACAAGTCCTCCGTTTTCGCACACATCGGTACGTCATCACAGCGGACATTGAGAAAATGTACCGCCAGATTCTAATTCATCCTGACGACAGACAATTTCAAAGGGTTCTGTGGCCTTACCAAGGCAAACTCAGAACTTTTCAACTCAACACCGTGACGTTTGGTACAGCCGCTGCTCCATTCTTAGCGATTCGTACCATACAACAACTTGCGCGTGATGAGGCACAGAACTTCCCACGTGCCAGTAAACTTCTACTTCGTGATTTTTATGTTGACGATTTCATCTCCGGAGCAGATTCTCTAGACGAACTTATAACCATTAGAGATGATATGATCGCATTGCTCTCTCGCGGCGGTTTCGTCATCCGCCAATGGTCATCCAATCATCGTTCAGCTTTGGATAAGATTGATAAAAGGTTCTTTGATTTGGATTGCTTGATCAAAGATGATCCAGTCCAGAAGACTTTGGGTATCATATGGGATGCCCAAGGTGATCTGTTGCAGTACACTTTGACTCAGGTTGATCCTAACGTTGTTGCAACCAAACGTAAACTCCTCTCAGAAGTATCAAAGATCTTCGATCCTCTAGGACTCTTAGGACCCGTGACTTTATTCGCCAAAGTCTTAATTCAAGACTGCTGGAAGGCAAAGATTACATGGGATGAGTCTCTTCCTCAAGATATCCACACCAAATGGACGTCGCTAGCACTTCAGTTGCCAAAAATACGTGAAGTCTCGGTTCCTCGACAGATTTTAATCGAAAATCCCTCTCGCATCGAAATCCATGGATTTAGTGACGCCTCCAGTCACGGATATGGAGCTTGTCTGTATCTCAAATCCAGCAATCCTCAAGGTGAGGTTTTGATCAGACTGATATGTAGTAAATCTCGGGTAGCACCGTTGAGCGGAGTTACAATCCCTAGGTTGGAACTCTGCGCAGCGACCATCCTCAAAAAATTATATGTGGAGACTACGGCTCAGTTCGACTTCCCCATCGATCAGGCATACTTATGGTCTGACTCCACCATCGTTCTTTGTTGGCTTAAGAAAGCTCCTCATCTTCTGAGAACTTTCGAATCAAACAGAGTGGCAGATATTCAAACTTTAGGTGATCAAGTTAGTTGGAGACATGTCCGGTCCGAAGACAATCCAGCTGACGCGTTATCTCGAGGACAACTTCCGTCTGAATTTGTCAATAACTCTCTCTGGTCTTCAGGTCCTAGATGGCTAATTCTCGAAAAACCTGGATGGCCGCAATCCATCGTACCCTCCGCAGTTCTAGTGCAAGGACTGAAAAGGAATCTCTGCCTGATCACTACCACTTCATGTGACTCTCTGTATTCTCAGTTCTCTGATTTCGAACGATTTGTAAGAGTCGTTGCGTACATCCGGCGATGGAAGTATCCACAAACCCCTCGGAATCGTCCACTCACTGTCAAAGAACTTGACGAGGCTGAACATCAAATCGTCATGATGGTTCAGCGTGAGCGTTTCTCTGTTGAAGTACGAAGGCTCACAATTAATCAATCTTCGACGAACTCAACTCGTTCATCAGCAAAGGGAACCTCGTTTGATCAATTGCATCCCTTCGTAGACGACAAGGGACTGCTTCGTGTGGGCGGTCGGCTCAAGATGTCCGAACTATCGTACAATCAGAAACACCCAATCTTGTTGCCTAGTAAACATCCGGTTACCGACATGATCATCCATCGGGCTCATCATTCGAATCTCCATGCAGGGATTCAAAGTACTCTCTACGCGATTCGATCCAAATTCTGGATTCTGAACGGTAAGGATCAGATCAGAAGGATTGTTCGTCGTTGTATCGAATGCATTCGTCAGAAACCAACGGTAGTTCATGCTCAGATGGCAGATTTGCCTAGATCTAGAGTGAACGAAGCACCCGCTTTCTCGCAGACAGGTGTTGATTTTTTTGGTCCAATCCTCATCAAAGAGAAGAAAGATCGTAACAGATCGTTTCTCAAGTCTTACGGATGTGTATTTGTGTGTATGGTCTCTAAGGCTGTTCACATTGAATTAGCGACTGATCTTTCCTCACAAGGATTTTTGGCAGCCTTTCGCAGGTTCACCGGCCGCAGAGGTGTTCCTGAACAGGTTTACTCCGACAACGGTACAAATTTCGTTAGAGCTAGTAAAGAGCTCAGCGAATTGTATAATCTTCTTTGTAGCCCCGAATTCGCGGAAAGCGTGGGCAATTACGCTCTATCTAAACGCATCACATGGCATGTTAATCCATCATTGTCTCCCCACTTTGGAGGGATTTGGGAAGCACCTGTAAAGAGTTTCAAACATCATTTGAAACGCGTTTTAAAGGATCAAAGACTCACTTATGAGCAACTTAATACTTTGCTGATCGAAATTGAAGCGATCTTAAACTCTCGACCGTTGTGTACTCTTTCGGCTGATCCCAATGATCCCTTGGCTATCACTTCAGCCCACCTGTTGATAGGCCGACCATTCAATGCCTTACCCGGAAAATCGTTCTCGTCAGTTTCAGATAATCGCCTGTCCACTTATAACTTCATCACCAAGGCCAAACAGGACTTTTGGAATAAATGGCACACGGAATATCTACATGAACTCCAAACTCGCCAAAAATGGCTTACGTCTACTGCTGAACTGAAACTCGGTTCAGTGGTTCTCCTCACCGACGTCGGTGGCCAAGTGGATTAGACGCAAGTCTAGTGTGCGAAAGGTTGTGAGTTCGATTCCCCGTGGAACCGAATTTTTCAACGGAAGGCTCCGGCGAGCAGGAGGTTGCTAATAGAGGAACCGCCTGTACCGGCATGGGTTTTCTGTGGTTTCCCCATGCTACTTCTATGTTCTATAGAAGTGCAAATGCGGTACAGTGTAGAATCCACAGCCGCATGCATAGGGTTGGATAGAGTGCCGAATGGGACCCGAAAAAGGGACTCCGAGGCCGTAAAAAAAAAAAAGTGGTTCTCCTCATGGACGACGCTGTCGCTTATGCACGATGGCCGCTGGGTGTGATCATCGAAGTGTTTCTTGGGAGTGACGGCATCGCTCGAGTTGCATCAGTTAGGACCGCCAGCGGTACCTATAAACGCAACATCACCCGCCTCTGTCTGTTACCCGTCACCTAGCTATAAGTCATAGCTAGAATTATCAGTTATATCGTTTATCAATCTATTGTACATACGTTCCTCTACTGCACAACAACCCACTGGTGGTTTGTTTCGCAGCTTTTGCCGGGAGTATGTTACATCGTAACTCGTTCAAATCTACGCCCGAGCTGAATGCTAGTTTTTATCTAGTTTGCCACGCCACTGCTGCGAATTTTTCCCCCTCTCGACTCGCTAGTTTCTCGCGGGGAAGCGCCCAACTGACGCTAACCCAACCTAGTCTATTACACCACGTATAACGGTCAAAGCCGATGCTATTCGAGCACTTAAGTTTGTCAATCGATCTTTCGTGTGAAATCAGTGTTATTATCAATTCAAAGTGTCAATCCATCAGTCAAAAACATCTCAAAATAATTCTCCTCAAGAATTATATAGTTACCTCGCAAAATCTGTAAGAATCAATTCCGATTAACGGTGTAGTGAACGGCAACGCCAATCGTATTGGAAGTGGTGCAACGTGCCGCTTCCTCTACATCTTTTTTGAAGTGGCGAACGGCCACTTCATCTAAAAACGTATCGGAGGTGGTGCAACGGCCACCTCATATCTTCGTAATTTAATTACGAATATCGTCTCGGAATCACACAACGTGTGATTCCATAACCTATCTTTCGCATTATCGACACGCGTGTGTGTGTGTACATGTCCATAGCTGCGTCCGACAGTTCACATCGTAGTGTTCTTAGGACAGACATTGCAGTGTGGTAGCGTGTGTGTATGTGTATGTAAAACAAGTGTCATTCGCAGTTGTAATCGATCCATTATATCCTAATCAATAAATCTGGGTTTTTTATGCCGTAACGGCTATTTCCCATCCAATTCTGTGTTCGAATTATTTAATCCCTTTTTTTGTGTTTGTTTTTTATCGATTATTCGTGATTTTTAATTCGACTATCATACCACCTAGGGTATGATAGCCTTTAACGTCATTTCAAACTGAGTGGCGATTCCAAGATGTAAATATTCTCCTGGAGATACTGTACGAAGTTGAAGCTTTTTCCGTGGAGTCTGAACCAATGTCCGGTGATTCGCAGGTAGATCTTGAAAGCATCGATGAGTCCGCAATAGTTTGAGTATTGCCGTTCCTTTCGATTGTTCTAACTTCAAATGAATGAAGAGATTCATCAGCTTCTCACGAAATGTCAGTTCCTTGTCGTCTGAAAAAGAATATTCATCCCAATATTCGTCACCACTGTCTGAATAATACCAATTATCATCATCACTATCTTCACTATCACTATAATACAGTCTTTCGAGTAATAGCCTTTTGGCGCGATTCTCCGGAGTCGATGCCATGGAGATGTACAGATCACTTCGATGGAAAAGCGGAACAATGCAAATGCGCGCACTTTACGCTGACATTACGCTGACTTTCCGCTGACAAAAAAACAATAAAAATAAAAAGCCATCCAAGAGACCTTTTTCACAAATCGTGAGCAAACCGTCAAACTTTTAAATTTTTGATCAATAGGTTTTTTTCAGTTTTGAATTATTTGTACATTTTCTGAAGTTTGTTCTTCTTTGCCCGATGACGGCCTGAGTTAGGAATTTTAATTACTTTATAAATTCTATTGAAAAAAAAAGTACTAGCTATCGGCCAGATACATCTTTATTACTAGTCAATAACTTCCAATTTTAAGATAACGTATTTGATTAGTTATTGTTTTAGAAATAAAAAAAAAGAGAGGACAGAAACCATCTATATGGTAATTGTCGAGTTCCGAAAGCGCTTCAGGCGGCAGAGGGGGGGTAAGGCAGGCCGTTGTTAACAGCAAAGAGTGGTGAAAGAGGCCATTTACCTCCATCATCGAGGTGGGGGTACCTCGGTGCAATTGAAGCCTTTGGTTGATGAAATAGCTATCAATCGACTTTTGATATATCGTGAGAAAAGTACAAAAAATTGGACCCAACCCATTCTACCCCGTCCGTCAAAGTGGGAACGTCGTTTTCGCATATAGTCCAGTCGGCGGGCGAAAAAAATGGGACTAGATGTTGACTTTCCTTTAGAAGTCACCAATTTTGATAATTTTTTTTTCAAACTGCTCAGACTCAATTTCTGAAAACATGAGATCTAAAGCCAAGCTGGGCTTTTGATTTTTTTTTCAGTCACTTTAGATGCAAATATATCTCGGAAACTATTGAGAAGTTATTGAGACATGATACGGGAAAAAGACGCGGGATTTCCCAACGAACAAAATGGGTTTTAATTTTTTTCGCCAAGTGAAATAGTTATCGAGATATTGATATTTGTTTACCGGAGCACGGTGAGAACAAAGTGCATCTCTGTCTCATGTGGGAACTTGTATAGTTGTCTCCCTATCACTCTCATGGCTAGCGCGTTGTCTCTCGATGCTCTTCATCAGAGACCGAGACGCACTGAGTTCGTAGCGCGCTCCGATGAACAAATATCGATATCTCGATAACTATTTCACTTGGCGAAAAAAATAAAAAACTATTTCGTTCATTAGGAAATCCCGCGTCTTTTTCCCGCATCATATCTCGATAACTTCTCCATATTTTCCGACATATGTGCATCTGAAGTGACTGAAAAAAAAAATAATCAAAAGCCCCGCTTGGCTTTATATCGCATGGTTTCAAAAATTGATTCCGCGCAATTTGAAAAGAAAATCATAAAAATTGGTGACTCGTGAAGAAAATTCGACGTCTAGCCCCTTTTTTTCGCCCGCTGACTAGATTAATACCATATCGAAAAATTATTGTTTTGAGTGCATGAACATCGAAATAGTAAAGAAAAGATATTTACTACTGAAAAATGACGAGATTAATGATATTTCATCTACCCAAAAACAAATTTATTTCTGGTATATGACATCATTTTTTATATCTTTTTTATGGTATACAAAAACTAACAAAATTGGTGAATTGAAAAAAAATCCCATGATCGGATTGAGATGATCGAATACTAACTTTTATTCTATGGAATCTGATGAACATTTTGAAAAAAAAAGTTGGAATGCGATGATAATTGTTTTGCACTTCAAAGCCACAAACACGAAAACCGATGTTTTTGCTTGACGTATGGGGTGAAATGGGTTGTGTCCGGTTGGCTAGACAATTCTATTGAATTTCTGCAGACTAGGTGTTTTGAATGTTAAAAGAAAAATATAGAAAGCCTAAACGAAATTGAAATTTTGAAGATTCAAATTCGTATCAAAAATCGGCAAAATCACACATATATTGGTCAAATGGGATACCTTCAGAGAGAGGATGGAATATTCAGTATTTTCGATGGCCACTTGCAAGATCCCTTACAACAGAAATTTTTCAAGATGAATAAGTAATATTCGTCATTTTATGACAATTTACTCGGAAAGGAAGGCTCACGACAGGGACAAAAATTATTCCACTGTCCCCCTGCTGCCGGAAATCTCCAAGTTTCTCTCTAAGCCATCGGCACCCCAGCCCCGGGAGTCAGAGAAGGTACAGCAACAGTGAGGCGCGTTTCAGAAGACAAGGCCCAGTACCGTTCACTTGCATAGACAAGACAAGGACAATAGAGTGCAACGTTGCCGCGGTCATGTGGGTCTTCTCCCTAAACGAAATAGGAAAAAATCCCGGATTCCTGTTTTTTAATATTAACAGTCACAGTATCAGAAACACGATTCAAGCTGGTACTTTAATTCCAATTAATTAATTAATTAATTAATATTAACAGTCATAGTGTCAGAGACCCGATTCAAGCTGGCACTTTAATTCCAATTTTTTTGAGTCGATTTATAAGTAAAATCTATTTCCACAACCTAAGAGAATAAAAATCGTCAATAATCGAAGAAAAAAACTCTTTGGCTATCCAAAAATCATTAATATTGATATTTACAATTTACACTTGTACTTCATAAGGCATGGAAAGTCTCAGAAGATAGGTCCGTAGCAGGAACTGGGTCTGTGACCGGAATATTAGGCAGGAACGAAATACATTATATTCGAAAAACTATAGTGTCTAGTTTTCAGTAATTTTTTGTCAGATAAGAATCACGAAATTGACCCCACCATGGGTTCTTTCTCCTTGAAAACTCTTTACGCAGGCTTTATTTTATTTTTCTCCCTCAAAAATTTGTCAAAACACATGTAAGTTCGATGGCTGATTAGTCGCTTTGGAACCGCTTTTTTCTAATAGAAAATAGAAGGCGCGACCGAAAGGTTTCATTGTAAGTGAATTTTACCAAAGTAACAAGAAACCGCACGAAGAACGGAATGCAAAACTAACGGAAGGAGGCACTCTTTATCCGTAAGGTCTATGCTGTAGCCTCACAGGTAACATCATGCGCCTGCCTATCCTCAGTTTCATTTACTAATGAAGGGAGGAAATCTTCATCCGAACTATCTNCATCAGTCAAAAACATCTCAAAATAATTCTCCTCAAGAATTATATAGTTACCTCGCAAAATCTGTAAGAATCAATTCCGATTAACGGTGTAGTGAACGGCAACGCCAATCGTATTGGAAGTGGTGCAACGTGCCGCTTCCTCTACATCTTTTTTGAAGTGGCGAACGGCCACTTCATCTAAAAACGTATCGGAGGTGGTGCAACGGCCACCTCATATCTTCGTAATTTAATTACGAATATCGTCTCGGAATCACACAACGTGTGATTCCATAACCTATCTTTCGCATTATCGACACGCGTGTGTGTGTGTACATGTCCATAGCTGCGTCCGACAGTTCACATCGTAGTGTTCTTAGGACAGACATTGCAGTGTGGTAGCGTGTGTGTATGTGTATGTAAAACAAGTGTCATTCGCAGTTGTAATCGATCCATTATATCCTAATCAATAAATCTGGGTTTTTTATGCCGTAACGGCTATTTCCCATCCAATTCTGTGTTCGAATTATTTAATCCCTTTTTTTGTGTTTGTTTTTTATCGATTATTCGTGATTTTTAATTCGACTATCATACCACCTAGGGTATGATAGCCTTTAACGTCATTTCAAACTGAGTGGCGATTCCAAGATGTAAATATTCTCCTGGAGATACTGTACGAAGTTGAAGCTTTTTCCGTGGAGTCTGAACCAATGTCCGGTGATTCGCAGGTAGATCTTGAAAGCATCGATGAGTCCGCAATAGTTTGAGTATTGCCGTTCCTTTCGATTGTTCTAACTTCAAATGAATGAAGAGATTCATCAGCTTCTCACGAAATGTCAGTTCCTTGTCGTCTGAAAAAGAATATTCATCCCAATATTCGTCACCACTGTCTGAATAATACCAATTATCATCATCACTATCTTCACTATCACTATAATACAGTCTTTCGAGTAATAGCCTTTTGGCGCGATTCTCCGGAGTCGATGCCATGGAGATGTACAGATCACTTCGATGGAAAAGCGGAACAATGCAAATGCGCGCACTTTACGCTGACATTACGCTGACTTTCCGCTGACAAAAAAACAATAAAAATAAAAAGCCATCCAAGAGACCTTTTTCACAAATCGTGAGCAAACCGTCAAACTTTTAAATTTTTGATCAATAGGTTTTTTTCAGTTTTGAATTATTTGTACATTTTCTGAAGTTTGTTCTTCTTTGCCCGATGACGGCCTGAGTTAGGAATTTTAATTACTTTATAAATTCTATTGAAAAAAAAAGTACTAGCTATCGGCCAGATACATCTTTATTACTAGTCAATAACTTCCAATTTTAAGATAACGTATTTGATTAGTTATTGTTTTAGAAATAAAAAAAAAGAGAGGACAGAAACCATCTATATGGTAATTGTCGAGTTCCGAAAGCGCTTCAGGCGGCAGAGGGGGGGTAAGGCAGGCCGTTGTTAACAGCAAAGAGTGGTGAAAGAGGCCATTTACCTCCATCATCGAGGTGGGGGTACCTCGGTGCAATTGAAGCCTTTGGTTGATGAAATAGCTATCAATCGACTTTTGATATATCGTGAGAAAAGTACAAAAAATTGGACCCAACCCATTCTACCCCGTCCGTCAAAGTGGGAACGTCGTTTTCGCATATAGTCCAGTCGGCGGGCGAAAAAAATGGGACTAGATGTTGACTTTCCTTTAGAAGTCACCAATTTTGATAATTTTTTTTTCAAACTGCTCAGACTCAATTTCTGAAAACATGAGATCTAAAGCCAAGCTGGGCTTTTGATTTTTTTTTCAGTCACTTTAGATGCAAATATATCTCGGAAACTATTGAGAAGTTATTGAGACATGATACGGGAAAAAGACGCGGGATTTCCCAACGAACAAAATGGGTTTTAATTTTTTTCGCCAAGTGAAATAGTTATCGAGATATTGATATTTGTTTACCGGAGCACGGTGAGAACAAAGTGCATCTCTGTCTCATGTGGGAACTTGTATAGTTGTCTCCCTATCACTCTCATGGCTAGCGCGTTGTCTCTCGATGCTCTTCATCAGAGACCGAGACGCACTGAGTTCGTAGCGCGCTCCGATGAACAAATATCGATATCTCGATAACTATTTCACTTGGCGAAAAAAATAAAAAACTATTTCGTTCATTAGGAAATCCCGCGTCTTTTTCCCGCATCATATCTCGATAACTTCTCCATATTTTCCGACATATGTGCATCTGAAGTGACTGAAAAAAAAAATAATCAAAAGCCCCGCTTGGCTTTATATCGCATGGTTTCAAAAATTGATTCCGCGCAATTTGAAAAGAAAATCATAAAAATTGGTGACTCGTGAAGAAAATTCGACGTCTAGCCCCTTTTTTTCGCCCGCTGACTAGATTAATACCATATCGAAAAATTATTGTTTTGAGTGCATGAACATCGAAATAGTAAAGAAAAGATATTTACTACTGAAAAATGACGAGATTAATGATATTTCATCTACCCAAAAACAAATTTATTTCTGGTATATGACATCATTTTTTATATCTTTTTTATGGTATACAAAAACTAACAAAATTGGTGAATTGAAAAAAAATCCCATGATCGGATTGAGATGATCGAATACTAACTTTTATTCTATGGAATCTGATGAACATTTTGAAAAAAAAAGTTGGAATGCGATGATAATTGTTTTGCACTTCAAAGCCACAAACACGAAAACCGATGTTTTTGCTTGACGTATGGGGTGAAATGGGTTGTGTCCGGTTGGCTAGACAATTCTATTGAATTTCTGCAGACTAGGTGTTTTGAATGTTAAAAGAAAAATATAGAAAGCCTAAACGAAATTGAAATTTTGAAGATTCAAATTCGTATCAAAAATCGGCAAAATCACACATATATTGGTCAAATGGGATACCTTCAGAGAGAGGATGGAATATTCAGTATTTTCGATGGCCACTTGCAAGATCCCTTACAACAGAAATTTTTCAAGATGAATAAGTAATATTCGTCATTTTATGACAATTTACTCGGAAAGGAAGGCTCACGACAGGGACAAAAATTATTCCACTGTCCCCCTGCTGCCGGAAATCTCCAAGTTTCTCTCTAAGCCATCGGCACCCCAGCCCCGGGAGTCAGAGAAGGTACAGCAACAGTGAGGCGCGTTTCAGAAGACAAGGCCCAGTACCGTTCACTTGCATAGACAAGACAAGGACAATAGAGTGCAACGTTGCCGCGGTCATGTGGGTCTTCTCCCTAAACGAAATAGGAAAAAATCCCGGATTCCTGTTTTTTAATATTAACAGTCACAGTATCAGAAACACGATTCAAGCTGGTACTTTAATTCCAATTAATTAATTAATTAATTAATATTAACAGTCATAGTGTCAGAGACCCGATTCAAGCTGGCACTTTAATTCCAATTTTTTTGAGTCGATTTATAAGTAAAATCTATTTCCACAACCTAAGAGAATAAAAATCGTCAATAATCGAAGAAAAAAACTCTTTGGCTATCCAAAAATCATTAATATTGATATTTACAATTTACACTTGTACTTCATAAGGCATGGAAAGTCTCAGAAGATAGGTCCGTAGCAGGAACTGGGTCTGTGACCGGAATATTAGGCAGGAACGAAATACATTATATTCGAAAAACTATAGTGTCTAGTTTTCAGTAATTTTTTGTCAGATAAGAATCACGAAATTGACCCCACCATGGGTTCTTTCTCCTTGAAAACTCTTTACGCAGGCTTTATTTTATTTTTCTCCCTCAAAAATTTGTCAAAACACATGTAAGTTCGATGGCTGATTAGTCGCTTTGGAACCGCTTTTCTCTAATAGAAAATGGAAGGCGCGACCGAAAGGTTTCATTGTAAGTGAATTTTACCAAAGTAACAAGAAACCGCACGAAGAACGGAATGCAAAACTAACGGAAGGAGGCACTCTTTATCCGTAAGGTCTATGCTGTAGCCTCACAGGTAACATCATGCGCCTGCCTATCCTCAGTTTCATTTACTAATGAAGGGAGGAAATCTTCATCCGAACTATCTACTTTATAACCTCACAGGTAACATCGTACACCTGTCAATCCTCAGTACTATTTACTGCAGCCTTCCAATGTGGTTCCGAACTCGCAGTTAATTCAAGATTGGACCGATTCCTGTTGGTTTCCCACAGTTGCATTATCACCCGTATATGCAAGAAGGCGTACCGCAAAGGCAGCCTCATTTCTGTTCTGGTAGCATATATCACAACGATTTGGTGCAACGCGTTGAATCGAGAGTAAAAATTGCTGTTAGGGATGAGTTCAGAAGGGAGAGACGTTATAACCAGAAGCAAACCCAAAAACCCCGTTTTCTTCCTCTCAAATCTGTGGAAGAGATAAAGGCCATTGATGAGATCACCCCAGCAATGGAGGACCACTTTATTCAATGGGTATTGTTTAACTGCTGGAAAAATCAAATCCCAAGGAGATTAGCATCATCACTATTTGGAATAACAATAGCTTCGAAGGAATTAATACAGGAGCTCACAATAACCAAAGAAATGGCAGACAAGCACATTTTGAAGAATAAATATTGTGAACTGTTAATCACAGTGCTGGGACTAGCTCAGGAGAACTTGGGAGGCATGCCTGTGGCTGAGCTTCGCCACATTTTGACGGAAGGTCTCAGAACTCGAAAAAATAGTAAAGAGTGGAAAAACCGCGGAAACCCATATACATCAATCGGCTCTTTTCAGAGCCATAACAAATTTCTAACATATGAATTCACTTCAAATTTCCACTTGAAAAAAAATTGATTTCTCTTGGAAATTTTTTTCCATAACGACAGATGATTTTCTTTCAAACAGCACTTATTATATAATAGTCAATGCATCAAATTATGGCATTATATGGTATTTATCCACCAATAATTGAATTAGACAGTTCCGGTTGCGCTCTTCCTTCTCGTTTTGAACTATACTTTTCGACAAAAAATCGAAAACTTTGAAAATTTGGAGGCCATTTTTCATAGATAGAATTGGCGAATTTGCTCATATGTAAAATTTAATGGCAAACATCTTTCATTGAAACCATTGTCTATCTCAATTGAGTTTGCTGATAAACGCATCGGAGCTCGCCGACACTTCGCGCAAGTGTTAACGCGCTGCCCGCTTCGCTCCCACCCCTGATAATTTATCTATCATAGTTGAAGAAAAAAACTGTAAAACAAAAAATGTGTATGTTTACATGACAAACAATTATTGTTTCGAACTTTTTTCCCTATCTGCAACAGTTTCCGTGATATGATAGTTTAAATTATTATATTGCTGTAATAAATAAATGGACTCGACTACAACTCAGAAAAACCGAGTTGGATTCGGATCAAGCACCACCGAAAACGTAAATTCCAATGATGAAATTTCTTTTTCTTCTTTGTAGCGTATACAGAAACTGGGCTTGCGTATTAACTACTATCTGTATTTAGACTCTAAAAAGTGGCTTGAAATAACATTTCGGTGGTATCAAATGTTTGTGAATTTTTTCAGACTTGTAAAATGAGACTCAGTGAAAAGGGGTTTAATCCACTTCAAAAAATGATAGAAAATGAAGGGATTAATAGAAAAAAATCTGAAAAAAAATCGGGGTCCGTTTTTCGAGTAGAATCATTATAAAAGTGATGAAACAAGGCTGCAATGGTCAGAGTTTAAATTGATCCTATGAGATAGAATGCCCCGTATGCATGTGCAATCGGAATACGAAAGGAAAAACAGGATGATGAGGGAAGAACAATAGTTGAGGAATCCTTTGCAAAAATATCAACATCCCTGCTTCCATCCGTTTACTCAGGCGGCCCGCCTGCAACTGACGTTCTGGTGTACCGACCGCCGGCGACCAGAACGTGGAAATTCGAAAAATTGACCCTACGCCATCTACTGGAAGGTTCTTAGGGCAAAAGGTCATAAAGCAATAGTAGTAAAAGGCTTATGAGGGGCCCAAGGATGGACCCTTTGCCAATGGTACTTTTTTTTTATTCTCCCTCATAATCACCCAACGACAGCGCTGGGTATCTGGGTAACCAGTAGCGTCTGAAATTAATGATGCATAGAAAATTATCATATTGGAGTATGAATGTGAGACACTGAATTCAAGGAGTTGAAAAGAGGTTAGTATATTCTCTGGCACTTTTACTACACGTATTTCATTAAATGGTATAAATAATTCTGTTTGCTTTCAACCTTTTTTTTTTGTTTTGTAGATTTCTAATCATGGATTATTGGATTACATGGGTTAAATAGCTTAAAAGTCATCAATCAATTGTTTGTATATAAAAAATTTAAGGAACGAAAATTATTCATATTTTTCGTCTATCAATTGTATATAATTAATTTTTTTAAATTGCATATAGTGAAAATTTCCATTTAATTATACACGGATAAAATCCAATAAGTTCATAGAATTATTAAGAAATTGTATATGATCAAATTGACAAAAAATTATTTCGTACCCCATGTTGTTTATTTCTCTTTTTATCACTTGCACTTCCCGAATTACAACCGGGGAATGAGCATACACTCCTCATACTGGCCTTTTACCTTATAATTTGACTTTTATTCCGTAATTAATTAATGTTATAATTCACATTACCCGCAAAACAGAAAGGTAAACAATGAACGTGAAATGGGCTATAACATTTGAATGCATACATGCGATAGTGATTAGGAATCTACTAACGTACGCTCACATCATGTACGTGAGTGCTTGCGGAGAAACAGTAGCGACGCCTGTGTTCACATATAGAATTATGGTCGCCGACCGCATTCCCGTCTCATAATCAGACGCATCGCCCATATGAGTTCGGCCTCCTGGTCTCTATTTTCCATGGGCGCAAGGCCCACTGATCTCTATACTAACTGGATAGACTATCGTTCACCCAGCGCCTCCGTTGTATGGCCTAGGAACCAATCGCGCCGTTAGTGCGCTTGCGCAACCGTAGTCGCATAGTGGGGGGTGGGTAATGTGACCTGGTAAAATTGGACAATTAAATAGTCATTTTTCTGATGTTGTATTATACGAAATCAAGATTTGAAGGGAGGATTTTCATTGTCGTCAATTGAAATGATAACTGGGACGATTGGCGGGGGGAATAAATACAGAAAGTGGAAAAGCCATTCATCTTCCGACAAATTCTTACATGAATTGTAAGGATATTTTCCCGGGTTGTTCACCCAGGAAAAATCCAAACTACTTTTTAGCCGTCTCTATCGCTCAACAGTCGGGCGCCAGCCGAACCTTCACGTGGGGTTCGACGAAAACCGGCCTCTGAGGCAAACTCGTCCACTCAGAGGACTTTTTGGGCTGGACAATGGGTTGCCTAGCGAACATCAGCGTGATACGGTAGAGTGGGCGAGGTCCACCAGGAGTATTACCGTCACATTCCACGGCCTTTGCAAGCCGAGGATTATGCCTCGCGGCATAAGTTCCCTACTGCATGGGATTCATCTTTCCTCCGGAGGGTCTCTCGACTCCTCCGGCATGCTTCCTCTCTCCAAGCATTTCTACTCGGGAGAGTTTCCGAACTATTTGCGATTCNCCCCTAATATAGCAGTCACGCTGTCACAGGGGTAGGTTCGAAGGGAGGTTTATGTCCTCCTTGTCCTCNCAGTCGGGCGCCAGCCGAACCTTCACGTGGGGTTCGACGAAAACCGGCCTCTGAGGCAAACTCGTCCACTCAGAGGACTTTTTGGGCTGGACAATGGGTTGCCTAGCGAACATCAGCGTGATACGGTAGAGTGGGNTGGAGAATTAGATTCCCCATCTATCAACCCCCGTTTCATCCCTTAATCTTTGTAATAAAAAAATTGAAACTGCGACGAAAGTCACGGTGCTATGAGAAACCCAATGGTTTCTCGGCGCAGGGTGCCACCCCAATAATTCGCCCGCTAATTAAAAAATCGTCTTTCCCCTCCTAATTAACATTAAGGAATGAAACCAATGCTGTTCGATGGAGAATTCAATTCCCCATCCAGCAACCCGCGTTTCATCCCTTACTCTCTGTAATAAATAAATAAAAACTGCGACGAAAGTCACGGCGCTATGAAAAACCTGTTGGATAACTCGCCCGCTAATCAAAAAATCATCTCTCCCCTCCTAATTAACATTCAGGAATGAAACCAATGCCGTTCGATGGAGAATTGAAATCCCCATCCATCAACCTCCGTTCGATCCCTTAATCTTTGTAATCAAAAAATAAAAACTGCGCCGAAGGTCGCGGCGCTATGAGAAACCCAATGGTCTCTCGGCGCAGTGACTCCCGATAACTCGCCCGCTAATTAAAAAATCGTCTCTCCCCNCGAGAGGATGAAACAAAAAGATAATAGAAGCTCGATTTTGATTAGGTTTAAGTGAAATAGCATGGGCGGAATGATAAGGACAATTCGATGCAGGTCTAATTGGAATATAATAAAATAAAATTAAAAAAATCGAATTGAAATAATTTCATCTTTTTCTGCAATAGAAAATAACANAATAACTCGCTCGCTAATAAAAAAATCGTCTCTCTTCTCGTAATAAATATTAAGGAATGAAACTACTGCTGTTCGATGGAGAAGTAAATTCCTCATCCATCAACCCCCGTTTTATCCCTTAATCTCTGTAATCAAAAAATAAANGTCTAATTGGAATATAATAAAATAAAATTAAAAAAATCGAATTGAAATAATTTCATCTTTTTCTGCAATAGAAAATAACATATGGTATTTATTAAAATTATTTTTCATAATTTCAAGGGCTAATACAATACAACAAAGACATTATTTAACAGACTGTGCGAGCTATATCACTGCCAGTTTTATGATTTTATCACCATTAGTGAACTTCTCATATCTCCAAATTATTGCCTTGCATTGTCGAATGCAATTCATATTTACTCTTACTTTTTATCATGATTGGAGCCTATGTTTCCTATACATTGCCTCCTGCAATATCTNCGAAAAACCTAATGGATAACTCGCCGGTAATTAAAAAATCGTCTCTCCCCTCCTCATTAATATTAAGGAATGAAACCAATGCTGTTCGATGGAGAATTGAATTCCCCATCCATCAACTCCCGCTTCATCCCTTAATCTCTGTAATCAAAAAATAAAAACTGTGACGAAAGTCGNACTTTTTATCATGATTGGAGCCTATGTTTCCTATACATTGCCTCCTGCAATATCTACCCTGGGAATCCAGGAGCCACGTTACAGCCACGGTATTTGCGTGGCTGTTGTGTGGCTGTTAGGATTGTGATTTTCTGGGGCTGAAAAGGGGGAAATGATATCTGAAAACAAAATAAAAGTGGATAGACGAATTATTAGTTTATATTTGCACTGTTTATAACATGATTTTCTATCAATTGATTAAAATTAATGTGAGTGTATATAATGAGAATACCGTAGGGGGAATGCCGGGAGATGGCGGCAGTGTCGNAACCCCCGTTGCATCCCTTAATCTCTGTAATCAGAAAATAAAAACTGCGACGAAAGTCGCATCACTATGAAAAACTTGATGGATAACTCGCCCGCTAATCAAAAAATCGTCTCTGCCCTCCTAATTAATATTAAGGAATGAACCCAATACTGTTCGATGGAGAATTAAATTCNGAGCCACGTTACAGCCACGGTATTTGCGTGGCTGTTGTGTGGCTGTTAGGATTGTGATTTTCTGGGGCTGAAAAGGGGGAAATGATATCTGAAAACAAAATAAAAGTGGATAGACGAATTATTAGTTTATATTTGCACTGTTTATAACATGATTTTCTATCAATTGATTAAAATTAATNTTTGAATCTCTGTAAAAAAAATAAAAACTGCCATGAAAGTCAGGGGCCAGTCAGAAGAATAATTTTTTCGCGGTGCACACTGACTATTCACCATTCGCCCGCGAATTAAAAATTCACTTCTCCCCTTCTAATTGAAATTAAGGGATGAAAAAACGGCAGTTTGATGGAGAATTAGTGTGCGCCGCGAAAAAATTATTTTTTTTACTGGCCCCTGACTTTAATGACAGTTTTTATTCTTTTGTTACAGAGATTAAGAGATGAAAGAGGNATTTTCTATCAATTGATTAAAATTAATGTGAGTGTATATAATGAGAATACCGTAGGGGGAATGCCGGGAGATGGCGGCAGTGTCGAAATCCCAATGGAGTCGGTCAAGTCGACAGCAATCGCAGCCAGAATAAGTGAGACCCCAANTTTACTGGCCCCTGACTTTAATGACAGTTTTTATTCTTTTGTTACAGAGATTAAGAGATGAAAGAGGGTTAATTGGTGGGGAATTTAATTCTCCGTCGAACTGCAGTTTTTTCATCCCTTAATCTCAATTAGGAGGGGAGAGGTGAATTTTTAATTACCGGGAGTCACTGTGCGCCGCAAAACAATTATTTTTCTTACTGCGCTGTGATTTTCATGACAGTTTCGTCCATTTTTTACAGAGATTAAGGGCTGAAAGAGGGTCAATTGATGGGGAATTTAATTCTCCGTCGAACTGCAGTTTTTTCATCCCTTAATCTCAATTAGGAGGGGAGAGGTGAATTTTTAATTACCGGGAGTCACTGTGCGCCGCAAAACAATTATTTTTCTTACTGCGCTGTGATTTTCATGACAGTTTCGTCCATTTTTTACAGAGATTAAGGGCTGAAAGAGGGTCAATTGATGGGGAATTTAATTCTCCGTCGAACTGCAGTTTTTTCATCCCTTNTGTCGGCTGGGCGAGCTGCCTGTGCCGGTAACTCAGCAGTAGGGCCAGAAGAAGAATATCCATGGATTTTTGGAGTGGGGGACAAGCATATGAGTGGGAATTACGTAGAGTGGGNAGTGTGCGCCGTGAAAAAATTATTTTTCTTACTGGCCCCTGACTTTCATGGCAGTTTTTATTTTTTTGTTACAGAGACTAAGGGATGAAAGAGGGTTAATTGATGGGTAATTTAATTCTCCGTCGAATTGCCTTTCTTCTATCCCTTAATCTCAATTAGGAGACGAGAGCTGAATTTTTCATTACCGGAAGTCACTGTGCGCCGCAAAACAATTATTTTACTTACTGCGCTGTAATTTTAATGAGAGTTTCTTCCATTTTTTACAGAGATTAAGGGCTGAAAGAGGGTTAATTGATGGGGATTTTAATTCTCTGACGAACTGCCGTTTTTTCATCCCTTAATCTCAATTAGGAGGGGAGAAACAACTTTTTAATTCACGGGCGAGTTATCCATTAGGTTTTTCATAACGCCGCGA
>NW_021680918.1:127700-130469 GCF_001412515.2 Diachasma alloeum
TTTCTTCTGATCACAGGCTAGTGAGGGAGACCTGGCTGTGGCACAAGTAGATCTGGGCCTGGGACAAGGCGAGGAAATGAGCTTGGTTGTAGGGTCAGTTTACATGCCCTATGACTCGGCTGAACCACCTCCTTCGAAAAAAGTAAAGGACCTATGCAACCATGTGAAGGAAAGGGGAATTGAACTCCTGCTAGGTTGTGATGCTAACTCGCACCATGTAGCATGGGGGAGCACCGGCATTAACGCCAGGGAGGAAAGCCTCCAGGAATTCGTAATTGGGGCCGGTCTAAATATCCCTAATAGGGGGTCAGAACCTACCTTCATAGANGGGCGGTGGGGTTCTTAAGGACTACCGCCGCTCGCGGTCGCTAAGAGGAACCCACCCAATCCNAAGAGTGGCAGACATGATTGAAGACTGAAGGGTCCCAAAGGACTTCTCAGCGTCCCATCATCAAACCATAAGAATGTCCATCCACACAGTAAAAGAAACGGAATGGGTAAGAAACCCAAGACGAACAAACTGGGGAAATTACCGAGAAAGNAGGTGAAAACGCTTAACCGCGATACTCGTGGTTCCAAAAATGGAAACCAATCTAAAAAATCTCAGTATTGAAAAAGAAACTTCGGGTGCGGCCAGCGATGGCGAACACACGAAGTCTGACTAGGCTGACCAGTCTGGTACCGATGTGAATCGAGTCAGACTGAGTGGAGCCGAGAGAAGACGTCGCAAGAGAGCGAAGCTGCNTAAGCAGCAGGAGGAGGCTTCGATTGCCCTCAACCCGGCCATCATGGACTCCTTCGAGACAAACTGCAGGCTATTTCTGGAAGGGCTGCCTACTGAGACTCCTTGGTGGTCAGAGAAACTCGGTGGGCTGAGGGGCANAACGTCGCAAGAGAGCGAAGCTGCATCAAACCTTGGGGGCAATCGCACCCTTGGCGGATGCAGCAGCAAAGGTCGATGAGGGGCAGCGGGAGGGGGCTGTGAGGAAGGCAATAGAACGCCTTCCATCGGAGCGTACCACGCCAAGCCCCTCAGTCAGACCGAAAGAAAAGAGAATGAGAACGCAGGATCAAGGCACATATGCTCAGAATANGAGAAAAGCTTTTAACAAAGCTAAGAACATGAGAGCGCGTCCCGGTGAGGAAGACGCATGGAAAACTTACAGAGGCTTGCTCGCAAATTACAACAAGGCAATAAAGGCAGCCAAAGAGAACTGCTGGAGGGCTTTCACAAGCAACGTGGAGAGTCAATCGGAGATCTCTAGGCTGGCAANCCATTCTGGCGTTACCTGACGGGGTCACCCACCTTCAACGGTGTCTGGGAAAGAGAAGGTGTGGCAATGGTGTACTGCACTGATGAGGAAACGGGAAATTGGCTGAAAGGCTNAACTCCTAATGAACACTCACTTTCCAGGCTTCATACAGGCTCAGGAGAGGGACAATGAAACAATGCACAATCAGAGGGATATCTACAAAACACATGATTGGGCGTTGGCAAATAAAGTAGTGCAGCCCTGGGGGGGTCAAGTGGGCCACCAAAACCTTTGAGGACTTCAAGGCACCGGGAGCAGACGGGATCTACCCAGCCCTATTACAGGAAGAGATAGAGACTATCACGNACACTAGATGGCAGCCACACGGAAGCCATGGGAGAGACTCCGAAACTCCTAATGAACACTCACTTTCCAGGCTTCATACAGGCTCAGGAGAGGGACAATGAAACAATGCACAATCAGAGGGATATCTACAAAACACATGATTGGGCGTTGGCAAATAAAGTAGTGCAGCCCTGGGGGGGTCAAGTGGGCCACCAAAACCTTTGAGGACTTCAAGGCACCGGGAGCAGACGGGATCNTCCCGAAAACAAAATAGCTGGGCTTATTGTCCATGTGGTCGCAGCCTCGGAGCTTTCCAAGAAGCACAGGGTTGTGGTACACGTGGAAGACNCACCGGGAGCAGACGGGATCTACCCAGCCCTATTACAGGAAGAGATAGAGACTATCACGAGACCCCTAACCAAGATACTCAGAGCTAGTATATCCCTGAAACATGTCCCTAGTGTGGGGAATGAGACTAGGATAGTATTCATTNATATTAAGTAGGAGGGGAGAGACGATTTTTTAATTAGCGGGCGAGTTATCCATTAGGTTTNACTTCCGTCCTATAAGCCTCACATCCTTCATCCTGAAGACCCTGGAGAGGCTGGTGGATAGACACATCAAGGCCGGGCCCTTGGCTGACAGACCTCTCTCCCCCTGTCAATATGCATACATGGAGCGAAGATCAACAGATACCGCCTTACATCACCTGGTGGGACTGATTGCGGGACAACTGGCGATCAAGGGTTTTGCCATAGGCGCCTGTCTGGATATTGAGGGGACTTTTGATAGCACTTGGAATCCGGCTATAGAGAAAGCCATGGAAGAACGACACGTGTCCGAGGCTATCATTGCTTGGACACAAAACATGCTGATAGGCAGAAGACTGTCGGCAGAACACGGGAGGGCATGTGTGGAGGGACGTCCGACTAGGGGCTGTCCGCAGGGGGGAGTTCTCTCGCCCCTGCTATGGAACCTGGTTGTAGATGGACTTCTAAANGGGTGAGACGATTTTTTAATTAGCGGGCGAGTTATCGTAAAGCGCCGTAAATTTCGTCGCAGTTTTAATTTTTTTATTACACAGATTAAGGGATGCAACAAAGGTTGATGAATGGGGAATTTAATTCTCCATCGAACAGCATTGGTTTCATTCCTTAATATTAATTAGGAG